>NC_086338.1:15715202-16019473 GCF_032445375.1 Bacillus rossius redtenbacheri | reverse complement strand
TGTCATCAACACGTGCAGTACGTGCAGTAACATCTAACCTCGGTAACGAACAAATTAATGTGTTCTCATGTCGTTCGTTCAGCGTGAATTATTTTATTTTTATATGTATAAATACTCTGGCAATTCTTTAGTTGATTTTCTACAAAAAAAAACTGACAGTCTCGCTGTACAATAGGCCTAATTATATAGAAATATAGACTAGTAAAAAAATATTTAAAGAGCTTGCACTATCGATGGTTAAGTTATTTTTAAATAAATGTTAGATATTAAAAGAGTGTGTTTAGTTAAAATATATGTGTGCTTACAAGCATTAAGTTATTGTATAACATTTTATTTATTTGGTTTTAAAGCAACAGAAAAGTTAACATTGTTATTTCACTTTTGGCTTTTTTGTGTTTTTGTTTTACCGTGCTTAATATGCACAGCTAATACTGGAGATGTCAAATTAAAAGATACTAAAAGATACATTTCATAGAGACATCGCCAGAATTTCAGGTAATTACAGTAGTGACCTTAAATCAATCAGTTTCTGAAGACTAAGAAATTAGATGACACTAGTTATGTGAGATTTGCTTACTTATTAAGAAATATTCACATTATTTGAATACAACTATATTTTATTGGAACTTGCAGTACTCCTGAGTACAGAAATCTTAATAATAGCTTACCTCAGAGCTAAGCAGGAGCATAAATGTTTTATTTCATACAATAAAACCCGCAGAAACTTAATTAAATCAACGGGATTTTTAAACATGAACTTCTTTGAGTACATAAATACAGAAATTTTTATTTAATATTTGTGCACATCGCAGTGACATCGCTATTTAATTATTTGTAATTTAAATTGTAACAAAAATTGGAATAAGGTGTTTTTATTTCGGATGTGTAATATTTATACGTGTAATAGTATAAAACGTGAATTATGTTTTAACTGTTACAGTATCAAAAGTTCATTTAATGGTTGTGTATGTTTATTTTCGTCCAAAAAATTATATTTTGCACAAAAAAATATCCTACAACAATAGATTTCACTTTTCTTATAATGTTGTTGTTTTAAATTATAATGTTCGAACCTTTCCTTCAGTTCAACAACTTAATTAGATATAATAATTTAATTATGAGATTAAATTCTCCATACAAACTACACTTGATATTTTGAGATTGTTATGAAAAAATATATAATTTTTTATAAGTACAATTTTTTTTTGCAAACGTACGAGTTTCAAATACCAAATTAATACTTTAATTTTTATTTTTTTTATGGTTCTTGCAATTGGAGAGATTGATTATATATATAATTTAGGACATACACTATTGCTGATTATAATGTATGTCATAAGAAACCTCAATAACAGACAAGAAAGATAAATGTGAAAACATACAGAAAACAAGCGAAACTCAGGTAACATCAAAACATTTAAAACATAGACAAAAATATTACGTAGAAAGAATTGGTAAAAAAAAATTATTTCAGCACAGACGGACACAGTGGCTAACAACGACGAGACATTAGCAACAAGAACAGTAAATAAAGAAGAAAAATACTTTGGAAGTTGTCACGTCAAAAAATACATTTTAGCTTCTAGGCTGTTTCAAGGGAATTTAGAAGATTACTACAAAATTAAAACAAATACCCGCAACAGCGAAAAATTTATTTTTAATGTGATAAATTACAATTTGAGAAAGAAAAAAGCTTTATAACGTCGTTAAAAAATGTTAAGAGTGGAAGAGCGAAGAGAATTTAAAGCTTAAGGCAAGATGTCTTTTCGAACGAAAAAGTAAGAAACCTTTTAAAAGTATCTGCTCTAATAATTACGTTTTTTTTAAAAAGCGATTTATTTAAAGAACTTCTTTAATTCCGACATTCAACTGTTGAACTTAATGATTAATAAGAACTTCAAACAAAATTTTTAATAAAAAAGCTGAAAATGTGTATGCACACTTTGTACAAAATATGTTATAAGGTTAAATTAAACATACAAATTTAAAACTTAACACGCAATTAACATCCCCACATTTACAGGGGAAAATGTATTAAGGATACAAATTTATTTATATAAAACGTTACTTATTTCATTGAATTTGTTTTAACCATTATATTTAATGATACATAACATAATATTAAAATAAGTGAGACTGGTTGTGTTTCAATGTAAACTATACTAAACACCACCTTAAGTAATTTCTGAAGAAAAAAAAATTGACGTGACAACGTCTAATAAATCAATCAACGCCGACTGCACGCACGATGAAGTGTCCCATTACGCACATTTTTCCGTTACGCTGTGTCCCGTTACGCTGTGTCCCGTTACGCTCATTGTACGCTTGCGCCGCACCGACAGAAGTGAAAACTTAAAACTTTGTTTATAAATGTCTAATATGAAATAATTTCTACGTCAAATGTACGTAAGAAAATGAATCTGATCAGGGGCTTAGCCAGGGGGGGGGGGATTAGTGGTTACACCTCCCCCCCCTCCATAGCACCAACAATTTAATTAATTTCTTATTCATCACACAAACAAATTTCATATTAAAATTAATAAAATTTTTACCATTACAATATTTAAATTTAAGTACTGAAAACTGCTAACATAGCACTATTTTACACCTTAAAATCCAAATTTTCCCGGGGAAGGACCCCCGGACCCCCGCTTTAATACGGGGGGCCATGCTTCTTAACACCCCCCCATACACTAATCCTGGCTACGCCACTGAATCTGATTACTAGTATAATTTCAAGTATTCATTATTTTATTATAAAAAAAAGTAGCATCTTTCGGCGAGTGCAGTAATAATAGGTTATGTTACAATTGACTAAACAATTATGGTGATTCATATAATTGATGATAGATATTTGATTATAGTTTATTTATGTGAAATTTGTTCATTTTTAATTATATTTAAACTTTATGGCTAAACGCCAGTTTTTAAAATTAATTACAAGTCATCTACACCTGAAATGTTTCGTCGACAGTTTATAAAGCTAAGTGAAATGTTAATGTGGTTTTAATTGCTTATTACAACAACAATTTCGGCATTAAAGGTTAATTATTCTTGCATTTTAAAAATCTGATTACTAGTATAATTTCAAGTAATTATACTTTTATTATTAAAATAAAAATGATTAAATTTTATTCATATGCAATCATTTCATCAATGTTTTGTTATGACGTTGTCACGTTAAACTATCGTCCGTAAACTTACTTTAGAGACAACCGATTTTTTGATAACATCATCACCTCAGCAAAATGTACAAACAAGCTTAAAGGTGTTTGAAAACCCATTAATGATATTTATATACCTACTCGTCATTTTTAACTATATCCTTAAATGTAATGAAAAGCTATAGTAGCTTTTATTTATTATTTATATTTTTATTAGTCTAAATTTAATTTAAATTTATTAAAGGATACATGACCATCCTAGGAACTTAAAATATATGTAATTTTCGAAAAAAAATTTTTATTTATATTCCATCAATAATAGTGCTAATAAAATTATATATTTGAGGAGGGTTTACCCAAGTGTCTGCTGAACGCTGTTCGCTTGAGAACTCTTAAGACCCAACTTACCAAGCAAATGAAGTGAGAACTCTTTTCGCTGGAGATGACGTCACCGATGAGTCTCCGATGGCCGGCCTCGAACTTACTCGTTACCGGATCTTTGAAGCTGTGATTGGTTCGCGTGCGGATGCGTGCTAGATGGGGATAAAGCCGCGCCATCCGCATTCATTTCTCCTGCTTTCCGTCGCGCCAGAGCTTACGGATTCTCATAAAGAAGGATTTCCAAACATTTCGTTAAAAAGGCAAGTGGATTTTTATTCACGTCAGCAGCTGGTTTATTAATTGGAATATCGAACGGAGTATTGTTATTTATAAGCTTATTTATTTTACGTTTGGCTGGACATATTAGTTTCGTAAAAAAATATTGTTTGTACAGGTAATCCATACAAATTACTTTCGTAATCACATCCCAACTTCTTTTTTAAAGCATACAGGGAAAAGTATTGAATTTTTTGATGCTCGTAAAAACACTATTTATTTAATAGAAACTTCCCTGCCACCCTTTGGGTGTCACGAGTTTCTTAAAATGAAAATATGTCTTTGCGGGTGTTAGGAAAATAATATGAATAAGTGTCTATTATAAAACTAATGAATAATTTAATCCATGAATATGAAATATATGCAAAAATATTTACTTTTTCTAAGACAAATATTTCATGATCAGCAGATAAAATTTATTTTATAAATGTATTTTAAATATTACCTTAGGTTTGATCAGTAGATACCAGTGAAATAAATTTCTTAGGCCTAACCGTTAGAAGTTATGAGTAGTGTTTCAGTTTATGTTAAAATGTTTTTATATGTTTATTTTCTATAGCAAATACAGTATCTAATGTTATCCATTCAGATACGGTTTGATACTTTTATGCCACCATTTTATCATCGGTTTTTGTGTCTTAAAACCAACCTAATTGAATTTATTCCATTGTCTGTAATCAAAGCTAGGAAAATTTTACATTAAACAGTCATTTTTTAATTGTTATGTACTTGAAATTAAAATAATCATAATTAAAACTTACTCACAATTAATTAATTATCATTGTTGTTTTGTACTAAAAGTGTCTTGAAGGTTTATTTATCATCAGCTAAAGATCTTATTTTAAACGTTTGAAAAAATATTTTCAAAGAATCTAAATAAATTCTTAAGTAATATTCAGTGGGAATGGTACCAATCTTAGCATGAAACGCATCACGCCCTAGTTTAAGAAAGCTGATTGAATTTCACTACTAAAAATTATTTCACTCCTGAAATACTGACAAGAAGAAAAAATACATAACTAACGTATTTTACGTACTTCGCAACACTACCGGAAAAAGTATAAAAATATGTTTTAAGAAACATTTTTTTTTATGATTTTATTTTAATTTACACCAATTCTTGTCCCTAACTCAGTTCTGTGGAACTCAAAAGAAGCAGAATACTTCAATGAACAGCTTACATCTATACTGATATTATAAAGCTGAAGAGTTTGTTTGTTTGTTGTTTGTTTGAACGCGCTAATCTCAGGAACCACTGGTCCGATTTGAAAAATTCTTTCAGTGTTGGATAGTACATTTATCGAGGAAGGCTATAGGCTATATTATATTATCAATAACATTAGGGATCCTTACTAAAAGTCCAATTTAGAATCAAATGCGTTGGAGGGGGTTAGATACAACATGAAGTACACGTACGAAGTGTGTGTTGACAATGCCGCAGGCGCTAGAAGTTTATTAAGCGAAATACCACTCACTGACTCACTCATCACGAGATCTCTAAAACTATACACCCGATTGACTTGAAATTTAGCATAGTTACTCATTTTATGATGTAGACGCTCACTAAGAACGTATTCTGCAGAAATCCGAACCCCAGGGGAGTTATGGGGGCGTAATATATCATTTCCAGTTTTTGTTAGGAAATCACCATGGCAACGGCTGTTGCTTTGTTGATGCTTCATTCGTCTCTATGGCAACGACTATTTCATTGTTAGTGCAGTCCTCATCACCGTTGAAATTTTGCGGGTACTTTAAATATAAAAAATTTCCATTTTTTTTCAAGTATATATATTTTACAGACTTGAGACATCACAGTAATGTTCCTTATGTTACGCAGGATGACATTTTCCGAAAATTAGATCCCATGGGTGGTTAAAACCAGGCAACAGTGGGTACTTTGTCTACATGAGAACAGGATTTTGCATTGTTCATGCCTTCTGCGTCTCCATGGCAACGGGCATCGCACGACAGTGGCGTACCCACAAGGAGTGGCATATATTATGAGCGGCGCAAGAGTGATCTGCCTGTAGACTGCCTTAGCTATGTACGGGTACATCAGTTGTACGTTGCGTGCATGAGTCAGGAAACCATCGGTGCTATTCATTTTCTCTCCGGTACATTATACAGCATTGTAATAAATTTTTACTGAATTTTTTTTTTCATTTACCATTACTGTAAATGGGAGATGTCGCTTAATTTTTTTCCATTAGTATAGCCGTGCAAAGCCGGATCAGGCAGCTAGTGATTATATATATTTCCAGTTTAATTGCGTTTAATAATAAACTAATCTTCAAGATTGGTTTTAAACAAAATGGATGAATTTGCTTTACTAAGCGTACAATTTCTGAAAGATTTTATAAAGATAGCACTCATATAAAAAGTTACTAAGTATTAGAGAAAAAATTATTTTAAACGTTTGCGAAGTTTAGTATTTATGTACAATCCTATGATATTATGGAATATAAATATTTTGATTTGTTTATATTTTGAAGCCTTTTGAGCACTTTTAATTACTTAAAGATTAATGCATTTAAATTTTGATTTTTAAACTTAAATGTGAGAAATGAAAATTTCTCATTAATTTACTTTTTAATTAAATGCTTTAAAGTTTAAAAGCAAATTTATACTTTATTAAAAAATATATCTTAATTTTTTGCGTATGTGTGTATTCACCAATTTTTAGACAAACACAAATCACAGGAAAAACGGTAGATCCGTAACAGTTATATAAATAGAATCTAATATATATATATAGAGATCTTATGCAAATAAGACCAGATAGTTTTTCCCTTCTTTACATCAAGCTTAGCTTGATTACGCGGTAAATTGTTTATATAATTTTTATAATATTTTAAATTTTGTTTCTTTCAAAAATATCTGAGTACCAAGAGTGCGGGAATTTTAAGTAATTATAAAACCTTAAATTAATATATATGTAAAACATAAACATACAATAAGTATACTATTTTAAATTACAAAATATTAAATATATTGTGACCTAAATAATACAATTTTCAATGACTTTCTTCTAGGAAATATAATAGTTTGGCGTAAATGCTAAAGAACTGAGTGTTTTTAATAAAAAAAAATTTTGGAAATCAGTTTATCGGAAGAAAATATCAGTGTTTTACATATATACAGGCAAAAGGGAAGAAATATTTTCTAATGTGCTTTTTAATTCATGAAATAAATAATGTTTTCTGTCAAATTATTATACGTCTACCTCTAAATAATATTGTCAAATAATAAAATTAATAAAATATTTTAATAAATATTCCTTGGGGGGGGGGGAGGAATCGTAACTCTGAACATACTCGCTTGGCCTCAACTTATAAATTGCGAAAGGCATTAGTCGCAATCACTCTTAACTTAATAAAACACTTTAATGTACCTAGGACCGAAGTGAATAGGTTAGTCATACCGTACATGATGTCTGGTGAGAGATAAATTAAAGGAAATTTTTAAAAATAACTTAATACTTAAATGCAAATTAATTAATTTGTTTAACTTAAAGAAGCAAAATCAGGCTTAAAGAACATTTACAGATTGTGATGAAAAATACAACAATCTCTTCAGTACTTGACTACTGAACGACCATACAAGAGAGGGAGAGAGAAATTCACTAAGCTCTTCTCTAATCATTCCGAATACATTACACCCTAATTTATAATTAAAATTTAAAAAAAAGATGATTCAATACTCACATTTTCCAATAAGCAGAACATTATTTCTATATCTCTTAATTTAAAACTAACGTAGTATGAGCCTCACCTGACCTTGACAACTCGAACGAACATTACATTTCCAAAACTATGACTCTAACGACTTGTGACCCTTAACGAGAGGCATAGCCTCCGCCAGAGTGAGCCTAAACTCCTACATTCCAAATTAAAACTCTAAACAACTCGTTACCACAGGAGAGAAGCATAGCCTCACCCTGAGTGAGCCTTGAGATAACACTCCCTTGCGCTTAAATTCTTGCGCCCTGCCGCGCCTAGCATAACAAATGCTGGTTACTGAAGCCAAATTCACAAAACAACTAACCAGGACAGCTGAGAAGGCTACCCACCTCTACCCCGACGTGCAGGCCACACCGCGCGGCCTGTTACGACAGCGCGCCCCAGTAACTGCGGCCCGTGGCTGCGCCAGCGCCGGCCGAACAAACACAAATTGGTTGTCTGTCAAGTCGGTTTACGGACGATAGTTTAACGTGACAACGTAATAACAAAACATTGATGAAATATTTGCATACTTGTATGAATAAAATTGAATCATTTTTATTGAATTATCACTGTTTTGTATGGATGCAAAGAAGGAGTGAAATGAAATCTACAATTTAATTGATAAATTTACTTTTATTTGCACTCATTAATTCAAATATATTTATTACTTGAACGAAAAGATTATTTTTATTATAATTTTTATACATGTTTGCTACTTAACTTCTTCCAATCTGTGTTATTCTGTTAAGGATAGGACGATGATAGGAAAAGTAGGAAACGAATGGGTGTGTTTCAGGTTTAATGTGCCTCGAAAAAGTCAAATCGATGGTTCTTCCAACCGAGTGGAAGAGAGATAGATGCGGTGCAAGCGTACAATGAGCGTAACGGGACAATGTGCGCAATGGGTCACTTTTTCGTGCGTGCAGCCGGCGTTCATCGATTTATTAGACGTTGTCACGTCAAAAAACAAAAATCTGCCAGCCAGCAGCGCGCCGCGCCGGCCCTGTGCCCCAATTACTTGGTCACGCCACTTGCGCCGACGAGTGAACAGAGCAGCCAGCCCAGAGTCCCATCAGTAAAGTCCCCAAATTTTATTTCAAAAACCCTGCAAAATTTCGAACCGCAACAATATATATATTTTTTAAATTTTCATTTGCATATTTAGTGTACACAAAAATTATGTTTCCCATTGACTGCAAAAAACATTTTTAATTCTTATAGTAGCAATTTTTAATAGGTGTATTGATCTGATGAAGTCATAGAAGCGCAGCTTTAAGTGTAACATAAGTTACACTCCGAGCTGGCTTGTCATTTGGAGGACTTCTTGCTGCTCATGCCAGGGGTAAAACACAAAAGAGGGGTTGTCTGTAAAGTCGGTTTACGGACGATAATTTTACGTGATAACGTCATATCAAATTTTTTAAATTGCTGCTTTTAAAAACCCCGCCTTACCCTGTTTGATATTATAGAAGATTTTCTCGCACGGTGGTCAGCCGTTTCTTGCACGCTAGGATCAGGCGGAACGTGACAATGAGTCATGCTTTTTCGTGCGTGCAGAGCGTGCGTGAGCCCCAAAACATAAATTTATTTTTGTATTTTAACCACTTTAATCCACCCTTTGGAAAAATGGTTAGTTGTGTCAAAAATTGTTTAAACAAAGTTTTAGATGATTAATAGAGACCGGAAAAATTCGCGGGTTCGCGGGTTCAATGACCTGCAGGATGAACTCCATATTTCTTCGTACACTCATTCAAATGTCACCCACTCATTGGCTGCTGTATTGTGAGACGTCCCAACATAGCAGCCTGTGATTTGATAAAGCTTTGGTTGGGTGTTTCTCATTGGCCCAGAGTCATCCAGGTGAGTTGTGAGCCAATAGTAGAGGCCGCACTGAGGTATAACTATTTGTATTTTAGCCTATCGCGAAATGAATTCGCGAATTTTTCCGTTCTCTAATAATGAATCATTGTATCGCAATAAATTAGAATGAATTTGTTACTGTACATGGTACGGAAATTATGAATTTATTTTTAACACTAACCATGTTTTTTTGACCACATTCAACAATAGCTAAACTTATCAAAAATTGTTCCAGATAAAATTTTATATAAATAATATAAGATTTACGAACCATGGTATAATTACTCAGGTAGTCATGATTTTTTTTTTAAATTTCAACCTCTTATCATCAATCCTTTCAATAAATGGTTATTTGTATGAAAACTGGTTTCACACAAAATTATAAATAATATTAATAACATTTACAAACAATTTGAACGTATTTTATATTGTAATTGCTAAAGGTGTTATTAATATTTTTCCCTTCAAACCCTGTTTCTTTCCACCCTTTTCCAGTAATAGTTGGTCGTGTAAAATATTATTTCAGCCGAAAGTTGTACATAGTAAGTAGTATATAATAGCCGGAGTTTTCACAGGGTTTAAGGGTGAGCATGGCGAGGATGGTGTCAATGACCGACCTCTGACGTTGCAACGGCCATTTTTGGAGTCAAATTACCTCCACATTCCACAACAATTATTAAAATTACCATAAAGTCCCAAAAAATGTCCCTATTTCGTGTGAAAATATCCCATTTTGTGGGAAACGTTTCCGTTTTTTTCCTCGAAAATTCAAATATTTGAAATGCCTCGAAATACATCTGCCTTAGAAAAAATATAAATTCCTCACATCGCCTTAAATTCCCCGTCATATAGCCACTCTAAACCACCCATGTCATGACCTTTACCGTGACCGCAAAAATTAAAATATAATTTTTGACAAAACATTTTCTGAAAAAAATTACAAAAAATACATATAAAAAATTAGTTTACTTCAAACATTGCACTTTTCGTTACGACTGTCATCTTGGATTCTAGAATGTTACACTTTTCGTTACGCTCGCCATTTAGAATTTTAGAACGTTACACTTTTCGTTACGGTCGCCATATTGGCTGTGTATGTCATCGTTGCCATTTTTGTTACATCTGCCATTTTGAATTATGATAACATTGTTTAAATTTTTGATTACTGCCGATATTTTGAATTATGATGTCATCGTTGGAATTTTCGTTAAGGATGTAATCCTCAAAATCCGTTATTATTATCCGATTTTAACGGAAAAAAATTAAATTTAAAATATATGTAATTAAATTTTGATAATAAAATTTATAAAGGGACTGTGTTCGAACCCGACGAGGTATTTCCATTAAAAATGGTGAAGGATCCTTCCTCCACGAAAGCCACCGACAGACTGACCTTCCCCCACTAATGCCAAGGCAGATATATGTCAGCCAGTATAATGTAATGGCGGCCATACTGTTAACGTCTGCTAGATGGCACTGCCTCCATATTAGTTTACTTTTTGCCCTCTAGAGTATTTTATAATTCATTGCCAGGGTGCCCGCCATCATGAGTTTTGGCTGTCATATTGGAAATTTGTAATAAGTAATTAACCTGGAATTTCGAGAATAAATCCAAAAATCATCAAAAAATCACTTCGCAACAAAATAATTGAATCCATCGATTCATGACCACGATGTGATACCAGGAATTATGGAGTTAATTAAGTTTATAAACTGTAAATTAAACCGTCTGAGGTCTGGGGTACAATAACTAAAAAAAAAAACATTAATATAACTTTTTTCCGGTACATTTGAAATTAAAAGTATTCACATACGACTAGTCAAAAGTACCTACATTTAGAAACGCTAACCAAACTTTTTTTAAAAATTATCAAGGCTAAAGATAAAGGCCTATCGCGCGCGGGAGATATTCGTGTTTCAGAAGTGTCGTGTGAACGACCACATGGCCTCAACACATGCGGAGCGGAGTTGCTCTCTGGCACTCCCGCTATCAGTAAAACCGTCTTTTAAATCATAACACAGTACATGAAAAGTACTTATTCGAATCGATTCAAAGTACAAAAAACCGAATGAAAGTAGAAAAATAGCCTACCAAATTAACATTTTCGCCCCAAAATGTTTTGTAGTGCATCTATCAGAGTTTAATCTAGACCACATGCCATAAAAAATAAATGGCACAAATAATAAGAAACAAATTTTTATACAGGCCACGAACCTCCGAAACAATATGTATTTTACGACGATGCTCGGCGAACATTTTCAAAAGGCCATGTCAAATGTCAGGCGTTTAGATCAAACATATTTGAACAACGAGACCAATCATTACCTGACGTCAAACTTGACTACACACATTTAACGAAATGACACACATTCAATAAAAGAAAAAAAAACACGCAGTACACACACAGGACACATAATGGACATTAATGTATATACAATCGACACACAGTATACACACAGGACACGCAATGTACGCACAATACACACACTGGACATGCAATGTACACACAATACACACACAGGACACGCAATGGTCATTAATGTAAATACAATCAACACACAGTACACACACAGGACACGCAATGTACGCACAATACACACACAGGACACGCAATGGACATGCAGCGCACACACTGGACATGCAATGTACACACAGAACACGCAAAGTACACACAGAACACGCAATGTATACACATATCACGCAATGAACACGCAATGTACACACCAAACATGTAATGAAAATGCAATGCACACAACGAACACACAATGAACCCGCAATGTACACACCGGACACATAATGAACACGCAATGCACACATAGGTACGCAGACGCGAGAATTCAGTCTTAGTTACAAATAAGATTTTGAGAAAAAAATATCCATTTTGAAACCCAAAATAAATTATTATAATTATTTTATACCAATGCCGGTAAACTAAGTCATTATTGTATGTATCATGCATTTCTTTTTCACGGAGTTGGCGGCTACTTCGTTGAGGTGCGAGTAGTTTTCTCCACTAATCGAGGCCGTTTGTAGGCAAAGTTTATCGATTAATATGTTAGGATCTTCCCATGACGAAAAATCAATCCCTTTTGCTGCCATCATCTTCCTGGAATCGAATCTTCTGTTTTATCGTCAGCCTCAAAGTCGCTGTCGCCATCATCGTAGAAGTCTAGAAGTCAGCATCTATATCTGGATTACTGTAAGAATTCGATGATGTCGAAGCTTCTTCATCGTCTAAAAGCTTCCGTTTTAAGTGTCTATTAATTTTTCCAAAATACGGAGAATATATTTGAGAAGGGCTTGAATGTTTTCTCACTTTTTACGGCGATGATGATTCCATTGGTTCCAGTCTTCCTTGAACCCTCAGCAACCTCCAAGTTAAGTTATTTGTCGAGATCAGGAGTGCTGTAAACATAACTGCGTTCACAAGGAAAATTATTTACATCATGCAGGACACTCTTCCTTAGATTAGTGGCTTTATAGATGTACTCTATCTCGTAAGTGGGCTTGGCTTAACAAGTTCTGCCGTGTCATATTTAGCTATCCATTCGTGTAAACAACCTGCAACCCCGATCACAGCTTAACATTTTGCAAAGTGGGTTTTTTAACTCATTCTACTCATGACGTCTAGCGTTCCTTCTCAAGACAAATTTCTTGCTGAAATATATACAGCCGTGTCCTGATACAGCTGCAGACAATGAACTAGTACCCATGTTACCTTTTACGACTAATGCCAAATGCAAACTAAGAGTTTTAAAATGGAACAAAAACTTAAATAAGATTTTTAACATTTCGTCGGCGAGAGTTAATTCATCTCATACAAGAAACTTGTCGCAAGTTATTTAAATACAAATAGTTTATTCAGATTTCTTCATATTTATTGTAAATATCTGTGTTAGCATAATATCAAAATTATATTACTTTTTTTTATTAAATCCAATTAATCTATAAATTATTTTGGGCACACTTTTCGAAAACTCCAAAATCTTATATATAAAATTCTCGTGTCACAGTTTTCGTTGCCATACTCCTCCGAAACGGCTTGACCGATTTTGATGAAATTTTTTGTGCTTATCCGGTATCTATGAGAATCGGCCAACATCTATTTTGCATCCCCCTAAATGTTAGGGGTAGTCCACCCCTAAATTTTTTTTTTATTTCCAGTTTTTGGTAGGAAATCACCATGGCAATGGCTGTTGCTTTGTTGATGCTTCATTCGTCTCTATGGCAACGGCTATTTCATTGTTAGTGCAGTCCTCATCACCGTTGAAATTTTGCAAGTGGTAGTGGGAGGGGGAGGTGTGGTGGTAGTGGGGGGTGGAGGGGGAGGTGTGGTGGTAGTGGGAAGGGGAGGTGTGGCGGGAGTGGGAGGGGGAGGTGTGGTGTTAGTGGGGGGTGGAGGGGGAGGTGTGGTGGTATTGGGAAGGGGAGGTGTGGCGGGAGTGGGAGGGGGAGGTGTGGTGGTAGTGGGCAGGGGTAGGGGGAGGGTGGGAGAGGGACCGCCGACGCCGAGCAGATTTTTTCGCGAAATATGCCTGCCCCTAATGTTCCTTATGTTATGCAGGATGACATTTTCCGATAATTAGATCTAATGGGTGGTTAAAACCATGGAGCTAATATACAGTAATACATCTGGAGAGGACAAGGGAAGGCCAGCAAAGGATGCGAGGTGAAGCCGGGTATCGGCGTTTGTTCCCTGCTTCCTACGCTGGAAGAAAACGAAAACGAGCCAAACTTGTCTCGCGCGGCCGTAAAATCCTCCAAACTAAACTCGCAACAGCTCCGAAACTATCAAAACAATCAAACTGAAAATTTTACTGAATTATCTGTAAACATTCTTCCCCACACCGCTTTAATCTTTTTTTCGAAACATGAATACTTTCATTTTTAAAAATTAAATACCTATTTACTGCCAAATTTTTTTGTGAATACGCAGAGTAAATTTCAACATCGAGGAAAAATTTTTGTTTGCAACTATAGGTGGGGGACACCTGCGTATGAAATTAGGAAGAAGCTTCAAATTTTATTTATATACCACTCTTGACGCATTCAACCCCATACTTTTATTTTTACAGAGAGTTGAAGTGGGAATAATGTTTCAGTGGGTAACACTACCGACATATGTCTTCGTAACGCACTTCTTTTTGTTATTATACTTCTCAAATTTTATAATTTCATACACAACGTTTATAAAAAACTAATTCTTACTTTTGATTTAATCTATAACAAATCTCTTGTAATATACGTGTATTAGTAGAAGTTAGAAGTCTTTTCAATATCATGTTCATGTTCCAGTCTACTTACTCAACCAACGTAACATGCAAACCTTAGCTAAACACTGGTAGAGAATTGTTTGTAATAACTGTAATGCTATGCATATACTGACAATGTAAGAAACTTTCAATTTTATTAATTGTTTGCATAAGAATTAATAATTTTAAAAAATCATAGAATAGGCCTTTATAGACTGAAAACTTTTCACGAAGTTTCAAGTAGCGTACATAAAAGTTTTTAAATATATATAATTACCAAATATTGTTGAATATATTTAACATTTTTATACATGTTACAACACACATATAATAACAAGCCTATATAGGATATAAAAAGACAGACGCCAAATTTTAGCATTTTGGATTTCTTTTCTCTGTGTGAATAAAATAACAGTTCTTAACGTAGTTGCTAATACATACTGTACTATATTTCTTAAAAAAATACGAAAACCCCTGACATCGTCACCATAACAATGATAAATTTTCAAAATAATTAAGGCACGTCTTTTAATGCTACGAAGCACACTTTTAAGAGAAATGTTTTAAACTTATGTTTGGATTTATCTAATATCTTAAAAGCATTGTGAAACCGTTCCTTTGAGGGAAACCTTAATATACCGAACACCATATCATCCTTTAATCGAGTTAGATTTTCGCTTCTTAAGACCCATTTGTCTTCAAAATGCACTGTACACAATGTATGGTTCGGAGACGCAGTCCAATATTTCCGCTTTGTCGCTTTTTCCCAGATCTGTCGTTGACCGTCACGTTTTGGAAATCTATGAAAAAAGTAAAGAATTATACTTACAACTGAAACAACTTCTCTTTGTTAAATAGTTTTCTTAGGTTTTTCGAAAAGTTCGAAGATTAGTTACTTCCGTTTAAAAAATTTCCACTTTTTTCTGATGCTTCAAAAGTTTTGGGAATTAATTTAGTTAACAAATGAAAAAAAAAATCTTTAATACATGTGAAAAGCAACGCCATCCGGCTTGGAATTCCATCGATTTGTACAGCCATATGCGCTACAGGAAATCACCATTGTAGCCGCACACCAGCGCCACTCAAACCTCAAGGACAAGTGGGCTGGGGCTGCGTTTGCAGTAGAAATACGCTCTCTTCCTCTTTCTTTTCAACCCTTCTTCGCAACCGGCTGGCTTCGCTCTCGCCCTACACATGTCCACTCCAGATCTTCTTACATGCTCCTTGGTTAAAACCAAGCAACAGTGGGTACTTTGTCTGCATGAGAACAGTATTTTGCATTGTTCATGCCTTCTGCGTCTCCATGGCAACGGGCATCGCGCGGCAGTGGCGTACCCACAAGGAGGGGCATGTATAATGAGCGGCGCAAGAGTGATCTGCCTGTAGACTGCCGTAGCGAAGTACGGGTACATCAGTTGTACGTTGCGTGCACGAGTCGGGTAACCATCGGTGCTATTCATTTTCTCTCCGGTACATTATACAGCATTGTAATAAATTTTCACTGAATTTTTTTTTATTTACCATTACTATAAATGGGAGATGTGGCTTAATTTTTTTCCATTACTACCTATAGCCGTGCGAAGCCGGGTCGGGCAGCTAGTAAACTATATTATTGTGGTACAGAAAAAAATTGCTACAATGTAAACATTGTTTAAATATTGAGACAACCACGGCAGTCTTTCTTGTAACAAGCTCTGGCGAACTAAAAATGCCTGACTGAAGCGGTACTGTAGTAACAAATTGAGTCTCACATCCAACAATCTATTCTTGTATATTTTAATATTTCTTGTTTCAATTTTTTTCTAAGCGTTTCCGTCTTCCATCTTCAGTTTCAACTAGACGTCGTTTCCTCATTCTAGAAGTGCCTTTACAAGATATACCCATCACTAAAAATGGAAAAATAAACAAGACAAAAAGAATATGTAACCGATTTCAAAATACACAAAATTAATACAGGTTTTCTAAAACGGAAACAATAAATGTTTTATACACCAAATTAATACTTAATTGTTTTTCTTCGTTTATTGTAAATAATAAGTTATTGTTTTATGTAATTAGTAATTGTTTTTATAAGGTTTAAATAGTTGGCTAGTATAACATAAATAAATATAACTCACATTTGTAACACAGGCCAACAATAGTTTTGGTGCCGGAGTAATTGGAGCTGATTTAATATGAACTTGGTGTCCTGAATTAGAATATGATATTAGTTTTTGCCTAGGAGGTTAATCATTTCTATGATTTAATATTTTAGATAAATGTGCATTTTAAGTTATTTTAGATTAAATATATTAATCAATCCAAAAAATTAAGAATGAAATTCATATTACTAATTTACACAAATATAACTATATTATACAAATATATTGTACAAATATTATTAGTATATACTAATATTATCATATATATAATTATATTACTAAGTCATCGATATAACCAACTAGTCACTCAACATTTAGGAAGTTTCTTTGGTGAACTTCTTGAATATACGTACCTTGGAACAGTCCCTTTTTAAACTCCAACAATAATCTGTCATCATGTGCGTATCCCATCTACCTTGATATCTGTCCTCCATAATTTTATTATCTTGATGAAATCTTTTACCTGGCTCCTCACTGCTGTCTGATAAATTTTCAGGAAAACGGTTCAGGTGTCTATTTAATTAGTGCACCTTAATACTCATGTTGCACCCAAGGGATCTGAAATTTTTAAGCATATCGTTTACCAGTTCAACAAAGTTTTCTGCTTATCATTGGCCCAGAAAATTTCCAAAAACTGCAACAAATGAAGTCCAGAATTTTTGCTCTGCCTCATTCATGAAATTTACAAAGGCTTGGTCCTAAATGAATGTTCTTATTTCTGGATCGTTAATTATTCCTGCTTTAATTTTTTACTTACTCAAATGAGGCATTTTTTCCCTTTTAAATGCAAAGCATGATCCGTCCGCATCAAACTGCTTCATTAGGCCCAGCTTGATATGCAGTGGAAGAAAGATGATTTTCTCTGGTTTAACTAAGGGTTCGTTAATGACTTCTTTTTTTTTTCCCAACGACAATGTTTTCTCTCTTAGGCCATTCTTGTCTAACCCAGTGGTGTTTTTTGTCTCTGCTATCTCAGAAAAACAAGACACGATGATCTTTTGTTTGGCAACTTTGCTCTCCGAGGAGACATTTTCCCATTTTTAAGTCCCCACGAATCACCAATTGATGTTCATGTTACCTCGTATTTTCCAATACCAAAGCTATGGTGCTATATGTTTCTTTCATTGTATTAGCAATTAATATTGAACAACATTTGTTCCAATTGTGTAGAAGAACACATTTCAAGCAACGTTTATCTCAAAAAGTAGTGCTGATATAAAAAGAAATAATATTTAGATTCTGCGCACCAAAAATTGTTAAAATCAGTTTCAAAATCCTAGGAACCAATTATTTTTTCTTGTTGGCCTGTGAAATGTTTGATATATATATATATAGCATCCAATATTTATAGCAAACACACACAACCAACATAAATAAAGACATAAAGAAATGACTACAGAGCACTATCTTGAAACCATGGCAACCATTTCGCCCGTTCTCCTAGCGACAGTTGTTGAAATTAAAGCTATTTTAAACAGTTGTTGAAATTAAGTGAATATCAATAACAATAAAAGCGTACCTACTTTTTAATTGAATTTTTTTTGGTTGCGATGAAATTTAAATACTAATGCCGATATTTAATGCACCATTTTCGTGAAACATTTTTGTGAAACGTTTTGAACGCAAACAGGGCAGAGAATAGGTATTTGGCCAAAGAGAAATGAAGGTAGAACTAGTATACATAATAATTAGTTGAGGTTTTAAATGCCAGATAAGTTTTACTTCTATAACGTCTATCGACTTACCAACGCTCTTTGTCAGTAGATTTCAACGAAATACTACCCATTGTAGCTGTTACCATGGTGTGACTTCCGGAAAATATTCATATAGTTTTTATTTTCAGTTCCATTAACCCCAAAAAACATCTTTAATTGATTAGTTCATATATTTGTATATCTTATATATAAAAATGAATCGCCGTGCGTTAGTCTGGCTAAAACTCAAAAACGGCTGGACCGATTTTAATAATTTTTGTTTTGTTTTGTTCGCCTTAATACAGGGGTGGTTTAGGGGGAAAAAATTTGGAAATACCCAAAAAAATTTTTTTTTTTTGTTACGCGTTCGCGCCTTAACTACAAAACCGATCATCATGAAATTTTGTATACACGTTGTGAGGGGTACAGAAAAGTATTTCCAAAAAAAAAATGTTAAAAATTTGAAAATACCTTTATTTTATGCTCTTCAACTTCCTCTTTTCATTAAAAGTGGCGGAGGTAAGAAATTCCAAGTACTTTAGGAGATATCGAATTTTTAAATTTCATCATATGTAGTTGAGCGGTATTTGCGAAAATAAATGTTAAAAATCCGAAAATACCTATATCTAGGGACTGGAAAAATTCGCGGTTTGAATGACCTCTAGGATGGACTCCACGATCCTCTATGTACGCGGGAATATTCCACCAGCTCATTGGCTACCGACTCGTGACACCTGCTAACTGGGATGCTTATGATTCGATACTTCTTACGCTGAGGGTCATTCATTGGCTCACAGTCCTTCAGGCAAACTGTGTTCCAATCACTGAAGCGGCAATAAGTTACACGCACTTGGATTCTAGCCTGTCGCGAAATGAACCCGCGAATTTTTCCTGTCTCTACCTATATCATATGCTCTTCAACTTCCTCTTTTCATTAAAAGCGGCGGAGATAAGAAATTCCAAATACTTTAGGAGATATCGAAATTTTTAATTTTGCAATACAAGACCTGTGGAACCATTCGAGCCGCGCCATTTTTGTTATTTTGCCGTGTGTTCGTGAATACGTGAATCGTGAATGCGTAATTAATAAAATGGTTGATTAGGTCAGGTCAGTTACATTATTAATACTTTCAAACTAAGCTGTCATCAAAAATTATTTTGTGAATTAATTTTAATGGCTGTTTAGTTTTAAATATTTATAATGTAACTGACCTGACCAAACAAACCCGGACAGAGGGTGAACAGTAAACTAAAATGATCGAATAGGTCAGGTCATTTACATTATAAATACTTTCAAACAAAGGTGATATTAAAAATAATGTGAATTAATTTTAATTATTCTTTAGTTTTAAATTATTTATAATGTAACTGACCTTACCTAACAAACCCGTAACAAAGGATGTACAGTAAAAACTCACGTAATTTTTTTTGTTACTTATTACTTGTGCAACAATATCAAAATAACAAATAAGACTTTAAAATTAGAAACGTTAAAAACTCACCTAAGTTGGAGGCGGTAATTAAACACCGTTTTAAACAATAATTGAACTAAATAATCACGTATTAGTTCATTTGAATTCTGGCCTATCACGAACAATCACGTGACATCATTATCCAATAAAAAAATAGATACTCGTAGGTAAACTAGAAACAATGGTGCACGCACGCCACAGGAATGCGCTGGTTTTGTGCTGAAATTTAAAAATTCGATATCTCCTAAAGTATTTGGAATTTCTAATCTCCGCCGCTTTTAATGAAAAGAGGAATTTGAAGAGCATATAATAAAGGTATTTTCGGATTTTTAACATTTTATTTCGGAAATACCGCCCAAGTAAATATTTACCAAGTTTTTTATTATTAAGGTTAATTGACTTTGCACTCTAAGACATAATCACTAATTCATTCAAATGTGTTTTAGCGAGACTCGAGAAATTAGTTTGAGAATGTCAATATTGTAAAGATCTCAAGGTATGATCGACAGATTTGAGTGACTGTGAAAACAATTCCGTGTCGTTTTACAGGGTTCATTACAATGCCAAGGAGAGGATGAGCTGACATAGGTCGTCGAAGTCAGTTAAATGCGCAGCGAGCTACTTCACGTGCAAACCATACCGATGACAAGCGAGAGACGGATAATGAAAATAGTTGTATTGGAATGTCCGAATTACGTAAGAGAGCGACTGAAAATTAACGACAAGCGAATAGATTCAGAATGCAACGAATTCGTGCACATCAAACACAACGCCAGCGAGCACGACAAAATGAACATGACCGATTGCGCCGACGCGGTGCTCCTGTGAACCTGGAACGAGCGGCATTTCATTACGATCCCGAAATCGATTACGGTGCGGACATGTCAGTAACTATTGGATAAATGTCAGTCGTTTGTCCGCATTGCAAGGCGTTGAAATTCAGTGGTGAATCTCCTGGATTATGTTGTGTGGATGGAAAAGTGAAATTTCCTCAATTGATCCCGCCACCAGAGCCATTGCACTCATTAGTTTCTCGAACGGGAAGTGATTCTAACCATTTTCTGGCCAACATCAAAAAATACAATAGTTGTTTTCAAATGACGTCTTTCGGAGTAACACACATTGTACGAGACAATTTCATGTCCACTTTCAATATTCAAGGGCAAATATATCATTTAGTAGGAGCGCTGTTACCACCACTGGATGTGGACCATCAATTCTTACAAATTTATTTTATGGGAAATTTGGATGCGGAAGTTAATCAGCGTTGTGCTCACAATCCGATAATTAAGCAAGTAATTGTCAGAGAATGGCTAACGTTTCTTCATCAGAACAACGAATTGATCAAATTGTTCACAATTGCATTGGATCGGATGCCGTCCGACAGCCATAATATCGTAATCAGGGCTGACAAAATGCCTTTGGGTGAACACGCAAGAAGGTTCAATTCGCCAACAATCGACGAAGTGGCTGTTGTTTGTGTCTGAGAAAATGTGCAATCTAGAGATATCATGCTTCATCGTCGGAACAATGAATTGAAACGCGTGTCCGAAACGCACAGGACTTACGATGCGCTACAATATCCATTGATCAATTGGCAGGGCGAGGACGGATACCATTTCAACATAAAAATGGTTACTCAACTAACAGCGCTGAAACCAATAAAAAAGTAAGTGCTATGAATTTTTATTCATACAGACCTATGATTCGTGAAGACGAAATAAATCACATTTTGAAGTCTCGCCGTCTTTTCCACCAGTTCGCAGTTGACATGTATGTCAAAATTGAGACTGAGCGATTGACATATAATCGTTTGAACCAAAAGCAGCTCCGATCTGAAGAATACATTCATCTCCGCGATGCGATTAATGCCGACGGCGATGCAAACAACGTAGGAAGAATGACAATTTTGCCGGCCACTTACATTGGAAGCCCATGCCACATGCACGAATACACACAAGATGCGATGTAGTATGTTAGACAATATGGCCGCCCAGACCTTTTTATAACATTCACCTGTTACCCCCAGTGGATCAAAATCAAGAATGAACTGCCAACCAGCCAAACTTTAGTTGACATACATGACATTACTGGCAGAGTTTTTAAACCAAAATTAAAATCTCTGATGGATTTCATCATAAATAACCGTGTGTATGGTCAAGTTCGTTGCAGGATGTACTCCGTTGAATAGCAAAAGCGTGGTCTGCCTCAAGCGCACATTTTGGTTTGGTTTGTAGAAAAAATCATGCCGAATGAAATCGATTCAATCATCTCAGCCGAAATCCCGGATGAAGCTTTTCGTCCGAAATTGCATGCAGTGGTGACTAAGAATATGATCCATGGACCTTGCGGAGTTTTCAACAACGACTCGCCCTGTATGATCGATGGTAAGTGTTCCAAGCGATACCCGAGAGACCTGATTGCTGACACTATCACAGGCAATGACGGATACCCACTGTATCGTCGGCGATCAGTTGCCGACAATGGGTGATTTGCAGTTGTGAAGATCAAAGAGCAAGATGTTAAAGTGGACAATCGTTGTATTGTGCTGTATTCGCCTATATTGTCCAAGGCTTTTGAGGCTCACATCAATGTGGAATACTGCAACTCCGTCAAGTCTATCAAGTACATATGCAAATATGTGAATAAAGGCAGCGATATGGCTCTATTCGCTGTAAAAAATGCAAACGACGAAGTATCTCAGTATCAGATGGGTCGCTATGTCAGCAGCAACGAAGCGATTTGGCGCATCTTTTCCTTTGCGATCCACGAAAGACACCCCACAGTTGTACATTTGGCAGTACATCTGGAAAACGGACAACGAGTGTATTTCAATCAAGAGAACGCAGTGGACAGAGCGGCATGGCCACCGTCGACAACATTGACAAGCTTCTTCTCGGTTTGTCAAGTAGATGCTTTCGCTCGCTCTTTGCTGTATGCTGAAATGCCATGCTACTACACATGGAACACATCATCAAAATCATTTCAGCATCGGAAACAAGGAACACCAGTTGAAGGACATCCAAATGTGTTTACCTCAGATGATCTGGGTCGCATATGTACTGTGCATCCAAATAATGACGAATGTCACTATCTTCGATTGTTGTTGGTGAATGTTCGTGGTCCGACGTCGTTTCAACAACTAAGAACTGTTAATGGGCTTCTGTGTGCATTTTACCGTGTGGCGTGTCAACTGTTACAGTTGCTTGAGAACGATTTGCATTGGGATAATACGCTCAAAGATTCTGTCATATCTTCATCACCTCATCAAATTCGCACATTGTTTGCGATTATCATACCCACATGTTTCCCTTCAAATCTGAATGATTTGTGGGTCAAATATAAGGACGACATGTCTGAAGATGTTTTTCATCGTGTGCGTCACCAAAAATTAAATCCGACATTGCAAATGACTGCAGAAATTCACAATGAGACATTGATCATGATAGAAGACATGTGTTTATTGATGGCGAGTAAAATGTTGTCGTATTTGGGGATGATATCCCCCAATTGTCCAATGCAAGATGTATTTAACCACGAGTTATAAAGAGAACAACAATACGACACCGAAGCATTAGCCGAAGCAGTTCGTTTAAATGTTTCGCAATTGAATGAACAACAAAAGACTGTAAACGACTCTTTGATAGAAGCTGTGAACAATAGAACTGGTGTAATTTACTTCCTGGATGCTCCCGGAGGGACTGGGAAAGCATTCTTAATTTCATTGCTTTTGGCAAGGATTCGATCGCAGAATGAAGTTGTCCTAGCATTGGCTTCATCTGGAATAGCAGTGACTTTGTTAGAAGGTGGACGAACTGCACATTCTGCCTTGAAATTGCCGCTGAATATGCAAATCAACAAGACACCAGCTTGCAACCTCGCCAAAAACAGCGCAATGGCAAAGATTCTACAGATATGCAAATTGATAGTTTGAGACGAATGCACGATGGCCCACAAGAGTTTACTGGAAGCGCTGGGCAGAACATTGAAAGATCTTCGTGACAATCAAAACATTTTTGGTGGAGCCATGATTCTGTTGTCCGGTGATTTTCGTCAGACTCTTCCAGTTATTTCACGATCAACTGTAGCTGACGAACTAAACGGGTGCTTAAAATCATCAAATTTGTGGCGGCACGTGAAGACACTCCGATTGACGACTAACATGCGAGTATTTTTGCTACAAGATCGAAATACAGATGTGTTTTCGAAGCAATTGTTGGACATTGGTAATAGGAAAATTGCAGTTAACATCTCGACAGGATTAGTCACATTTTCCACTGATTTCTTTCAGTTGACCGAATCGAAGGAGGAGCTCAGTAGTATACGAATGACGGTCCGAGATCAGGCTTCAGGCTGTGGTGCCGGTGCCGGTGTCCGCCATCTTGGATTCTGACGTCACGGCGGCCATCTTGGATGGTTGTGACCTTGACCTTTGACCTTGACCTTGAATTTGATCCTCAAAATCCGCCAAAATTGGGCAAAATTTGCCCAAAATTCCTCAAAAATCGCCAAAATTTCCATTTCTGTGGAAAAACGTTCCGCCAAAAAATTTCAAAAAATTCCACAAATTAAAAATTTCTCTTTTCGAGGGAAAAATTTCCCGTTTCGAGGGAAAAATTCCCGTTTTTAGTCCTTAAAAATCCCAGCGGCTGAAAATTCCTAAAACTGGCTTAAGCATCCTTAACTCAAGCCTCAGTTAAGCCATTTCTAGGAATAAGGATACCATGACCGCCATATTGGATTATGTCGCCACCGTTGCAATTTTAGTTACGGTCGCCATCTTTAAAATCTTCATTTACTATCCGATTTTAATGAATTTTTTTTAAAAATTATAAAAAAATTCAAATAATAAAATTTTAATAAAAAATATTTAAAAAGCATACATTAACGAAACGGAGCTCGGAGTCCGCGGTTCGAACCCGGTGGGTGCAAAAAAAATTAAAAATGACGACAGATCCTTCCCCCTAGGTGGCTGCTGGCAGACTGACCCCCACCACTTTTACCAATGCACATATACCATCAGGTAGTATGACGTCATGTCCGCCATCTTGTCTTCGATGCTGGAAGCCAACATCATTGTATCGTCGGCTAGAGTGCGCTGACACCATGCTAGTTTAATTCTTACCCACTAGAGTGCAGTAATCATTTATTACTGTGACACCCGCCATCTTGTCATTTGGCCGCCATCTTGAAAATCCGTAATTATGCAGCTAGAAATTCGGGAAAAGTTCCAAAATTCATTAAATAAATCACTCATTAATTTACATATTGATTCGATCGATTCCAGTCCTCGGTTCGATACCCGATCGTTGCAATAATGTTTAATCTTATGTAAAAAAAATAATTTAAATAAACCATGTTCAACATTCGTAAAGAGACTCTAAATCTTCTACGACCACCATCCTATCAGACATCAAGACCACCATATTGGAAATGTGTAATTTTAATGCTAGAGATCCGGGAAAAAGTTCAGAAATCATTAAATAAATTTCCGATCAATATACTGATTAATTTGAGCGACTAATGTCCTTGGTACGATCTAGGATGATGCAAAAAAAAATTAAATATAACATCAATTTAACATAAAAGTAACAGGTTCGAGGAATTAAACACCGCAAGTTCTTTTACAAACATAATATTTATTACATAATTTCTATTATACTACAGGATCACTTACGAAAGCCAGCAATCTTATAATCATTTAGTTCCGCAGCGGTGTGAAATGACTAATTCTTAGCTCCAATCGGTTTATACTATACAGAGTCCAGCCAGAACCTTTACAGACATAGTCCACCTCTTCTTGACAGAGTTTCTGGATACCGTTTTTAACAGTTTGCTTCACATCGTTAGAACTGTAAATTACTGCAGCCGATGTCTTGAATGCACACTTCTTCACTTTGTCATCGAACGGATATGGCTTTCCATATATACAGTCCAACCACAAGTTATATTTCAAAGGTCCGTTTGTTGCTACATCATCAGTAAGCTGATTGATTATCTTCTGTCTGATATCGTCAAGAAAATTACAACTGTCCTTCGACTCACCGAACGTATTTAGATAATAGTAGTCTTTCAACGTTCCACGAAATGCAGACTGCGCCAAGTAGAAGCCATTTCGTTCACTTGTAATGCTCCGAACACAGTCTTAGGTTTAGTTCCATGTTCAGACGTCATAACAATCGGTTGCTGGGCATCTGTTTTTTTGGTTGTACACTTTCGTGTCTCCAATCTAAAGCGAGGAGTCGAAATGTCGGCAGGTAGTTCAGCAGTAGGAGCACAGACTCCACCTTTACATTTTTTCGCATGATGTCGCAAACTATCGATTCGAGTAAACCATTCATGACAATCATCACATCGAAACTTTATACGAGAAGGATTCTTTTTGCATTTGCTCCGCTCATGTCTTCGTGCATCATGGAAAAATGCGAACGACGTATCACAGTAGCTGCAAGGATACCGTGCTGATGTAGACGAACCTTTCAGACCCGATCCAGATATGGACGTTGCAACAGTAGTACCATTTCCAGGCATACTCTTATGAACATCGATGCATCGCTGTTGCACCGAAACCTTTACTTTCTGCCGCACAGCAGGACCTTTACATGCCTTCATGTGCGTTTTCATATTATCTTTTCTGGCAAACTGCTTATGACATTTCTCACAAACAAACATTTTACGATATAGGTTCTTGACACATTCGCTCCTCTCGTGTCGCCGAGCATTGCTGTTGTTTGAGAAAATCTTGTCGCAGTAACAGCACCGATGTTCGCTAGTTGTCAAATCAGCATCCATTGAAGTCTCCATCGAGGTCGTATCGTCGATCGTCGTGGTTTCCTGCACATCCAGCTCAGTAGTTATTAAGCTATCTTCTGCTGGTGGTATCACATCTATTGAAATCTCCTCCAATGTTGACGTCGTCGTCGTTGCCAACGAGATCTGCTCCACCATTGTCGTCGCTGACGTCAAGGTTCCCGTAGAATATGGTACAACGTCCATCGAGTTCGACGTTAAAGTCGGTAAAGATGCCATCGAGTTCTCAAGAACAGGTAATTACGCGACTTATGCACCAGATGAAATAATCTAGGTGATCCTTACACCATCGACGACAGTAACAAACTGACCGACCTGCTGTCTAGGACTCGCTTATATACATGCACTGGATGGAATAATACGCTAGTCAAATCAAGAATCATTTACAATAATACTAGAGTCAAAACAACATTAAAAATAGAAGGACCATCAACGAAAAGGCAGCACATTTGGAAGCACCGACAACGAAAAGGCAGCACATTTGGAAGCACCGACAACGAAAAGGCAGCACATTTGGAAGCACCGACAACGAAAAGGCAGCACCGTCAACGAAAAGGCAGCACATTTGGAAGCACCGACAACGAAAAGGCAGCACATTTGGAAGCACCGACAACGAAAAGGCAGCACCGACAACGAAAAGGCAGCACATTTGGAAGCACCGACAAAGAAAAGGCAGCACCGACAACGAAAAGGCAGCACATTTGGAAGCACCGACAACGAAAAGGCCGCACCGCCAACGAAAAGGAAGCACATTTGGAAGCACCGACAACGAAAAGGTCGCACCGCCAACGAAAAGGAAGCACATTTGGAAGCACCGACAACGAAAAGGAAGCACCTTCAACGAAAAGGCCGCACCGCCAACGAAAAGGAAGCACATTTGGAAGCACCGACAACGAAAAGGCAGCGCCGCCAACGAAAAGGCAGCACATTTGGAAGCACCAACAAAGAAAAGGCAGCACCGCCAACGAAAAGGAAGCACATTTGGAAGCACCGACAACGAAAAGGCAGCACCATCGACGAAAAGGAAGCACATTAATTTGTCATTGACTCCAATATTCATTGGCTCCAATATTCATTAGCTCCAATATTCATTGGCTCCAATATTCATTGACTCCAATATCCATGAGCTCCAATATCAATTGGCTCGAATTGCTCCAAAAGGTTCCATCAGCCTTTTGGCTCCAACAGTTTTTTGGCTCCGATAGTCATTGGCTCCAATAGTCTTTGGCTACAATATTCATTGGCTCCAATAATCATTGACTGCAATATTCATTGGTTCCAATATTCATTGGCTCCAATATTCATTGGTTCCAATATTCAATGGCTCCAATATTCATTGACTCCAATATTCATTGGCTCCATCAGTCATTGGCAACTACAGTCTTTTGGTCCCAAAAGTCTTTTGGCTCCAAATATATTAGGCTAGAATTCTTCGAGTCTAAGAGACTATGAGACCACATGGTTACAGAAATACGTGACTACGAATCTTCAAGTTTACGAGACTGCGAGGCTACAGAGCTACGAAGCCTCTAGTACACAGGTTTACGTGACTGCGAGGATACAGGACTACCAGTCTGCATGAGTACTTGACTACGAAGCTACTCGTCTACAAGGCTACAATTACAGCATCTGTTTTCGTCTGAATTTTCTCCGTGTGCTCCTGATTATTCTTATCAATATTATGATGGTTAATCCGTGTGCTTGCGATCATTCCTGCGGTTTCGGTCAAAGTCACACCCATCCAAGATGGCAGCCGTGACGTCGCAATCCAAGATGGCGGACCGTGAGAAATCTGAGAAGCAGGAAGGACGAACTTCCTTCTCCTTGAAGACTATCGATGCCATTCTTCTTATGCGACCGATAGTGAACAACCCGCATCCCGCATAAAATAAATAAATATTATTTTACCTGCAAGCAAAACATGATGTCATCTGATGTTGAAAAGCGGAACTGCTTGCAGCAAGTACCTTTGCATGAAATAAATTAACTCTCACCACTGAATAGTGCTATTGTAGTCAGTTAGAGACATAAAGTTTCGTAGCCATGCGGTCAATTAGTCATGCATTCTCGTAACCATGCGTTCTGGAAGCTTCGTAGTCCTATAGCCTCGCGATGACGTAACCTTGAAGACTTGCAATCGCATAGTCTCGTAACCTCAAAGTTCGTAGTCTCGTAGTCATGATGTATTGGAGCCTCGTAGACTTGAAGCTACGTAAGCAAGTAGCTTTGTAATCTTATAACATAATGCTGATGGTGTAGATGTAGCAAAAGAGAAAATTCCATCGAAGACAGATGTGTCAATTGGAGCCTTGCAGACGAGTAGCTTCGTAGTCAAGAACTCATGCAGACTTGTATTCCTGTATCCACGCAGTCACGTAAACTCGTTTTCTAGAGGCTTCGTAGCTCTGTAGCCTCGCAGTCTCGTAAACATGAAGATTCGTAGTCACGTAATCTCGTAACCTCATGGCTCGAAGTCGCGTAGTCATGAAGTCTTAGGACCTCGTAGAATTGAAGCTACGTATCCAAGTATCCTCGTAGACTTGAAGCTACGTAAGCAAGCGGCCTTGTAATCTTATAACATAATGCTGGTGGTGCAGTTGGAGCAAAAGAGAAAATTCTGACGAAAACAGATGCTGTAATTGTAGCCTTGTAGACGAGTAGCTTCGTAGTCAAGTACTCATGCAGACTGGTAGTCCTGTATCCTCGCAGTCACGTAAACCTGTGTACTAGAGGCTTCGTAGCTCTGTAGCCTCGCAGTCTCGTAAACTTGAAGATTCGTAGTAACGTAGTTCTGTAACCATGTGGTCTCATAGTCTCTTAGACTCGAAGAATTCTAGCCTAATATATTTGGAGCCAAAAGACTTTTGGGACCAAAAGACTGTAGTTGTCAATGACTGATGGAGCCAATGAATATTGGAGTCAATGAATATTGGAGCCATTGAATATTGGAACCAATGAATATTGGAGCCAATGAAAATTGGAACCAATGAATATTGCAGTCAATGATTATTGGAGCCAATGAATATTGTAGCCAAAGACTATTGGAGCCAATGACTATCGGAGCCAAAAAACTGTTGGAGCCAAAAGGCTGATGGAACCTTTTGGAGCAATTCGAGCCAATTTATATTGGAGCTCATGGATATTGGAGTCAATGAATATTGGAGCCAATGAATATTGGAGCTAATGAATATTGGAGCCAATGAATATTGGAGTCAATGACAAATTAATGTGCTTCCTTTTCGTCGATGGTGCTGCCTTTTCGTTGTCGGTGCTTCCAAATGTGCTTCCTTTTCGTTGGCGGTGCTGCCTTTTCTTTGTCGGTGCTTCCAAATGTGCTGCCTTTTCGTTGGCGGCGCTGCCTTTTCGTTGTCGGTGCTTCCAAATGTGCTTCCTTTTCGTTGGCGGTGCGGCCTTTTCGTTGATGGTGCTTCCTTTTCGTTGTCGGTGCTTCCAAATGTGCTTCCTTTTCGTTGGCGGTGCGACCTTTTCGTTGTCGGTGCTTCCAAATGTGCTTCCTTTTCGTTGGCGGTGCGGCCTTTTCGTTGTCGGTGCTTCCAAATGTGCTGCCTTTTCGTTGTCGGTGCTGCCTTTTCTTTGTCGGTGCTTCCAAATGTGCTGCCTTTTCGTTGTCGGTGCTGCCTTTTCGTTGTCGGTGCTTCCAAATGTGCTGCCTTTTCGTTGTCGGTGCTGCCTTTTCGTTGTCGGTGCTTCCAAATGTGCTGCCTTTTCGTTGTCGGTGCTGCCTTTTCGTTGTCGGTGCTTCCAAATGTGCTGCCTTTTCGTTGACGGTGCTGCCTTTTCGTTGTCGGTGCTTCCAAATGTGCTGCCTTTTCGTTGATGGTCCTTCTATTTTTAATGTTGTTTTGACTCTAGTATTATTGTAAATGATTCTTGATTTGACTAGCGTATTATTCCATCCAGTGCATGTATATAAGCGAGTCCTAGACAGCAGGTCGGTCAGTTTGTTACTGTCGTCGATGGTGTAAGGATCACCTAGATTATTTCATCTGGTGCATAAGTCGCGTAATTACCTGTTCTTGAGAACTCGATGGCATCTTTACCGACTTTAACGTCGAACTCGATGGACGTTGTACCATATTCTACGGGAACCTTGACGTCAGCGACGACAATGGTGGAGCAGATCTCGTTGGCAACGACGACGACGTCAACATTGGAGGAGATTTTAATAGATGTGATACCACCAGCAGAAGATAGCTTAATAACTACTGAGCTGGATGTGCAGGAAACCACGACGATCGACGATACGACCTCGATGGAGACTTCAATGGATGCTGATTTGACAACTAGCGAACATCGGTGCTGTTACTGCGACAAGATTTTCTCAAACAACAGCAATGCTCGGCGACACGAGAGGAGCGAATGTGTCAAGAACCTATATCGTAAAATGTTTGTTTGTGAGAAATGTCATAAGCAGTTTGCCAGAAAAGATAATATGAAAACGCACATGAAGGCATGTAAAGGTCCTGCTGTGCGGCAGAAAGTAAAGGTTTCGGTGCAACAGCGATGCATCGATGTTCATAAGAGTATGCCTGGAAATGGTACTACTGTTGCAACGTCCATATCTGGATCGGGTCTGAAAGGTTCGTCTACATCAGCACGGTATCCTTGCAGCTACTGTGATACGTCGTTCGCATTTTTCCATGATGCACGAAGACATGAGCGGAGCAAATGCAAAAAGAATCCTTCTCGTATAAAGTTTCGATGTGATGATTGTCATGAATGGTTTACTCGAATCGATAGTTTGCGACATCATGCAAAAAAATGTAAAGGTGGAGTCTGTGCTCCTACTGCTGAACTACCTGCCGACATTTCGACTCCTCGCTTTAGATTGGAGACACGAAAGTGTACAACCAAAAAAACAGATGCCCAGCAACCGATTGTTATGACGTCTGAACATGGAACTAAACCTAAGACTGTGTATTCGGAGCATTACAAGTGAACGAAATGGCTTCTACTTGGCGCAGTCTGCATTTCGTGGAACGTTGAAAGACTACTATTATCTAAATACGTTCGGTGAGTCGAAGGACAGTTGTAATTTTCTTGACGATATCAGACAGAAGATAATCAATCAGCTTACTGATGATGTAGCAACAAACGGACCTTTGAATTATAACTTGTGGTTGGACTGTATATATGGAAAGCCATATCCGTTCGATGACAAAGTGAAGAAGTGTGCATTCAAGACATCGGCTGCAGTAATTTACAGTTCTAACGATGTGAAGCAAACTGTTAAAAATGGTATCCAGAAACTCTGTCAAGAAGAGGTGGACTATGTCTGTAAAGGTTCTGGCTGGACTCTGTATAGTATAAACCGATTGGAGCTAAGAATTAGTCATTTCACACCGCTGCGGAACTAAATTATTATAAGATTGCTGGCTTTCGTAAGTGATCCTGTAGTAGAATAGAAATTATGTAATAAATATTATGTTTGTAAAAGAACTTGCGGTGTTTAATTCCTCGAACCTGTTACTTTTATGTTAAATTGATGTTATATTTAATTTTTTTTTGCATCATCCTAGATCGTACCAAGGACATTAGTCGCTCAAATTAATCAGTATATTGATCGGAAATTTATTTAATGATTTCTGAACTTTTTCCCGGATCTCTAGCATTAAAATTACACATTTCCAATATGGTGGTCTTGATGTCTGATAGGATGGTGGTCGTAGAGGATTTAGAGTCTCTTTACGAATGTTGAACATGGTTTATTTAAATTATTTTTTTTACATAAGATTAAACATTATTGCAACGATCGGGTATCGAACCGAGGACTGGAATCGATCGAATCAATATGTAAATTAATGAGTGATTTATTTAATGAATTTTGGAACTTTTCCCGAATTTCTAGCTGCATAATTACGGATTTTCAAGATGGCGGCCAAATGACAAGATGGCGGGTGTCACAGTAATAAATGATTACTGCACTCTAGTGGGTAAGAATTAAACTAGCATGGTGTCAGCGCACTCTAGCCGACGATACAATAATGTTGGCTTCCAGCATCGAAGACAAGATGGCGGACATGACGTCATACTACCTGATGGTATATGTGCATTGGTAAAAGTGGTGGGGGTCAGTCTGCCAGCAGCCACCTAGGGGGAAGGATCTGTCGTCATTTTTAATTTTTTTTTGCACCCACCGGGTTCGAACCGCGGACTCCGAGCTCCGTTTCGTTAATGTATGCTTTTTAAATATTTTTTATTAAAATTTTATTATTTGAATTTTTTTATAATTTTTAAAAAAAAATTCATTAAAATCGGATAGTAAATGAAGATTTTAAAGATGGCGACCGTAACTAAAATTGCAACGGTGGCGACATAATCCAAGATGGCGGTCATGGTATCCTTATTCCTAGAAATGGCTTAACTGAGGCTTGATTTAAGGATGCTTAAGCCAGTTTTAGGAATTTTCAGCCGCTGGGATTTTTAAGGACTAAAAACGGGAATTTTTCCCTCGAAACGGGAAATTTTTCCCTCGAAAAGAGAAATTTTTAATTTGTGGAATTTTTTGAAATTTTTTGGCGGAACTTTTTTCCACAGAAATGGAAATTTTGGCGATTTTTGAGGAATTTTGGGCAAATTTTGCCCAATTTTGGCGGATTTTGAGGATCAAATTCAAGGTCAAGGTCAAAGGTCAAGGTCACAACCATCCAAGATGGCCGCCGTGACGTCAGAATCCAAGATGGCGGACACCGGCACCGGCACCACAGCCTGAAGCCTGATCTCGGACCGTCATTCGTATACTACTGAGCTCATTCGGCGAATGTATCCGAACGTAGCACAAAACTTCAAAAACCATAATTGGCTGCGCGAACGATCCATATTGACAGCGAAAAACAAAGATGTCGATGATCTTAATGCGTCCATTCAAAATTTCATTCCGGGACAGTTGTTTTCCTTCAAATCGGTTGACACAGTTATCAACTAGGATGAGATAGTCAACAATCCGACAGAATTTTTGAATTCCCCAGAATTGCCTGGATTACCACCTCACAATTTGCAATTGAAAGTAGGCTCAGTCATCATCATGTTACGTAACATCAATCAACCTCGACTATGCAATGGAACGAGACTGACTGTTAAAAAGCTTATGAACAACGTCATCGAGGCGACTATTATCACGGGAAAGTAAAAAGGAGAGGATGTTAGGATTCCGCGCATCCCAATGATTCCAACGGACATGCCATTCGATTTTAAACGACTTCAATTCCCCGTGTGTCTGGCATTCGCGATGACCATAAACAAATCTCAAGGCCAGTCGTTGGAAGTTTGCGGAATTAACTTGGAGTTTCCGTGTTTAGCGTATGGACAACTGTATGTTGCGTGTTCGCGTGTCGGAAAGCCATCATATTTGTTTATTTACGCGCCAGAAAAGAAAACGAAAAATGTAGTTTACCAGAAAGCTTTGCATTGAATGTTAATTGCATTTATCTTTCATGTAAAATAAAAAAACTTTGCATTCATTTGAATTACAAACGAGTTTCATTTCATAACCAATCAAAACTCAAGCCGTACACGATGCGACTTATATTATCGATCTCAATGAATTTGAGTTGGAAGGGTGATAAAAATTAATAATATCTTTTGAAGAGTTACAATCAAATAAATTTTAGGTGGTACAAAGTTCACCGGGTCATATAGTATTTATATATATAAAACAATTTTGTGGACACGATAACTGTCGCAATTTTTCACAAAACTCCAAACTGATACATAAAATCTAGTAGTGAAATATCTCGGTCGAGACCGTTAATGGTCAATAGTTGACCAAAATTATAGAAATGGGGAAGGGTTTTTGAGAAAGATAAAAATTGCTTTAACACCCATGATATGTAAAACATCACATCCGTTTGAACGTTTTATATATTATTACGTAGGAGTAATATTATATTTCGTAGGAGTAACACCAAACTCTTTTGTTTGATTAAGTTTTTGATACAAACAACAATAACTGCAAGAGGTTGAGAAAGCAAGTGATGGAGGAAAAAAAATTATACTTATTTTCGTAGGCACAAAATGGCATTCGTACAAATTATGTATTCATCTTATAATTTTTTCTAAAACTTATGTCTGAAACAATTTTTATTAGTTAAACCATTGTTCTAAGGAGTTTAAAAAATAAGGGGTGTAATTAAAAACATTTGATAACTCCTTATTAGGTACAATATCAAATTCGTTCAACTTGTTTGTATATCTTAAAACTTTTTGTCTGAAACATTTTTTTTTAAATAACCATTGTTGCAGAAGGCTAGGTAAATAAATAAAGAGGTAGAATGTAAAAGATTCATAATTTACATACCATTTAAACTGTTAAATCTGTTCTGTTTTATTTAATACCCTTAAGTTATAATAAAAGTTTATACGATCAACCATTATTGCAAAGAGAAGAGTAAACAAAAGTATAAAGACAAAAGATATCATAACTCATATCGTAGGTACAACATGGAATCCGTTTAGATATTTTGTGTATCTTGTAATTTTTACCTAATCCTTTTGTCGTAAATAATCTTTTACTTGACAAGCCATTGCTTCAAGGAGTTGAAATAATAAGGGTAGAACTAAAAATAAAATAAATTTAACTTTCTTAGTAAGCACATTATCAAATCCGTTGAAATTGTTTGTTAATCTTAAAATTTTTACTTCAAACTTATGTGTGAAATAAATTTAGATAATACATAGATACCATTACTGATTTATTATTTATTACCATTATTATTTATTGTAAAACACTTAACCTTATCTAAAACCTCTGGCTGAAAACATTTTGAGGAAACGAACTTTTGCCATAAAAACCAGGGTTGAAATTTAAAAAAAAAATAAAAAATTTCTTACTATAACAATTTGTCGAAATTTATTAATAAGTACTTTAATGTTACATTAAACCTTCATTCAAAAAATTATACAACCACGTATTATTGCAAGCGATGAAAAATTGATCAAAAGATTAAAAAATAACTGTTAACTACCGTAGAAGGCATAATTTGAAATTCGTTAAGACATTTAATGCTGTACGCATTAATTTAAAAACATTCAAAATATATTTAGCTTCTTCGAATATGAGAAACGTTAAATCATTTTTTTTTTTTTCAATATTGGTGAACATAATGGATGTTTGTTGGCTACATTAAGTTCTTAAGTTTACTTATAGAAGTTTCCAAAATATTTCCAGAAGAAATAGGTACTTCGAAACATACCTACGCCTGTAGGCTGTGCAAAAAGAGTTTGTTTTATGATATACTAGGAATCAACTTCCAAATTATAATAAAATTAATAATTACATAATACAAAATAATTTCATAATTACAATCAATATAAAAACAATTAAGTATTAATTTTAAGTATAATTTTTTTGTGAACTTGTGTATTTTAAAGTTGGTTGTTTATTTTTTAAAGTTGTTTATATTAATATGGCTTAAAAATGGTAATTATACAATGAACAGCTATGTAAGTAATATATTGCTAAAAAAAGAAATTTTCTAAGTACCTAGAGAAATGTTTTTCATCAAAATTAAATTAAGACCATGTTACCTTTGTTTTAATGTACGTATATGGTTTACAGAACGGCTTTAATTTTGCCTTCCGTTGAACGTTATTTTAATCAATCCTTTTATGCGTCAGACGAAACGGACACATATTTCTCTGGTTGCAATAGTAGCGTTGTACACGCAATTGGCAGTAGAGGGATTTATTTCCTGTCTGAGTTTCGAATATCACTTGTATTTGTCACAGAGCAGTTAAAGTTGGCATTTGAAAATGAGCCACTGCAGCTAGAGCGTCATAAATAATCGCTGTGAAAACTAATTTCCAGTTGCTCGTTTGACTTACGTGAGTAAAAAGAAAATGCCTGATGTATGTTTTACAGAGCTCCCCAAGAAATAGTGTTTGCTGGTAGTGTGATATATGATCATAAACTATACATTTAGTTAAAATTTAATAAGTTTTGAAAAGAAACACATTTTTAAAAAAAATTCTTATATTAAGGTTTTCAAACAAAAAAATATATATATTTGTGTGTATTCATGAACGTGATTAGAAATTTTATCCTATTTCTTTGCCACAATATTGTGATCAAGAATTTATTTCAATTTTTTAAGACTGCAAATATGTTTATCTTCTAAAGCACGTTTATAAGTCCGTGCAACTTATTTTCAATTAATTTTTGTTAAATAAAATTTTTTCATTGGGTTTTTAATAAATCCAGTGATACTTTTACAAACTTGGTAAGAAAAATTTGATTGAAAATACGTACAAATGGAACTTCATACTTTTAAATATCCGAGGCATAAAGTGCGCGCATTTATTTGTAGGCCTATACTAAAATTCCACACTCAACGATTTAACAGAAGAAAAACTTGAAAAATTAAAAAAAAAATAAAAGTAATTTTCTACAGAATCTTCTTTTATTATAAAAGTAAAATTAAATTAAGAAAAGGGGTTATGTTTATTTTATCTTATTATAGTTAATGATTTCCTTAAATAACATACGACATTTCAAATGGTTTAGAGATTGTTTACCATTTGAAATGTTTAAAAGCCGCACGACTGGAGTTGCTTTAGCAACTGGATTGTAGTCGCTTGTAAGGCGCAAAATCCACGCAGGTTTCTGTCGACCTTGCAGTCACCATGACCAGAGCAGCAGTTACCTACTGACTTTTTAAAATTTTTTCCTAACCTTACAAAAATCTAAGTGCATTTGGGAGGGTTCCGGATTAGGGAGAAGACTGAGTGCGTCTCAGGCCGAAGCCTATACTCTCTACTCATTCAGGGTTTTAGCCATGCAGGATAGGTAGCATGCATCATGTGCTAGGAGAGGGATTGGCCAGCCATGGCAACGATTGGTGCCATTACTAACTCCCCTTAATGACTATTCTAGACTAAAACTAGATAAGTTGGGCCCAGTTAAAACCTTCATAGACATATGGACACGTGCGGGTTGCAAAAACTATGCATTATGCAATCAGATTGGTTACGGGAAACAGAGGGATGGTTCTGGAAGAAGAGTTGGAGAGAGTAGAAAAGACTCTACCATGCGGGTGGTTGGGCGCTTGGGCATTGCTGTCCTCTTGGGTGGCTGGTTGTTTGGGGGCGACTTTCCTCGTTTCCCGCTGTTAGCCAGCCCAACTTAAATTATAAGTGTGAAATAAAAATTAACCATAACTTGCCGCACAGTGTTGCCCTGCAGGCCACCTCCCACGAGTCGGAGTCTGATTTTCTGTTTCCAGGGAGCTCTGTGCAGCATGGCATCTATGCTAGAACAATGCTTATTCCTAATTTACCTGCAGGCTACCTCGACAGAGCTGGAGTTTGAATTGTCTGTTTTTCAGGGAGTCTCGCACGGCACGGTACACTTGGTATTAATTAAATACTAAAATTATTGGTGACGAACTTTCAACCATACAAATCTTATGGGTGGAATTTCCCCACTGGTCCGCTATAGCAAGGTTGGGGTCCGACCTCGGCTGTGCGCAGCGCGGCTGTGATTGACCAGCTGCTCGGCCAATCACGCGTCGCTACGGGGGCGATGCGCGAGGATGGATTTTGAGCGTTTGATTTTTTTTTGTTTCCACGTCTGGATCATAATTCCCGAGTGAGGAAACATGTGAGATTAAACTATTAACGCTCTTATCGTCAAAAGTTTTTGTAGTTCGGATCAAGAAGTATTGTAAAGTTTCCGACTCGGTTTCACGATGCAATGTTTCTACAGGGCTGCCCATTGGGGCATCTATAGCGATTCGAATATACTTGTTCTGAATTCGATGTAGTTTTATTAGGTGTGGGGGGCTGCCATTGCCCATAGTTTAAAATAGGGCGGATCTGTCGTTTATGGAAGTTCTCCTGCCCTTAAGAACTCACACCTGAAAAGGGCGTGTTTCCTGATTGGTTAGAGCTGTACACCAATCAGAGCCTCCCTTTCTTTTGGTTGGCCAGTTAGTTTGGCCAATTGGAGATGGGCTTCTCTAATTGGCTGTGATTGATATCCATCCAGTGGCATTTTCCCTTATTTTCTGGGCCAGTCGCGCTCTAGCTGCCAGCCTGGTCGGTCGAGCACTCTCTTCGATACATCCAAGATGCCGAACCCGCACCGAAGGAAGAGGGGGCAATACCGCGGCCACAAGCACCTCGAGCAGCGCGACCCAAGTATAGAGGCAGACTTCGCCGAACCACATGCGGTGCAGCTCGCCTGTCAACTTCCTTGAGAGGAGGTACGAGGGCAACATGCCAGAGTAGGCACTTCGGTCCTCTGGTATACTGCATCGGGCTCTCGTGGGACGGCGTCCTGGAGCCGAAGCAACTGAACCAGCTGACCGACGAGTGCCTTGATTATCCTGACGAAGAATATCACCATGAAGTAGTGGTAGTCCCGATACCCACTTCCCCAGGCTTCACCGAAGCACTGATGCACCTAACAGAGTCTGGCTACTTGAAGAAACTCTACGAGGTACATGACACCAGGTACCGCATGGGGAAACTCCTCCCGGCCGTCCGCATCCCGGTGGAGCCGGAAGATGAGTACATCCCCTGGGAGACGTACAGCACTGTGGTGGCTTGTGAACAGAGAGTCCGGCTGAGGTGCAACCACAGCACTGCCCAGTCGACTCTCTCCAGCGAGACTTCATAGGCCAGCCAGTCCGCTCCAGAGCTGCAGGACTGCAGCACGCAGACGGACCAACCAGCGAGGCTCCGACATACCTCGTGTCAGACGCCCGCCCCAGGCGTGTGGAAACACTCTGGCACCCAAACAGCCGTTCTCACGGCTGTGAAAGGCACCAGAACTGTTCCCAAGGACAGCACAGCACCACAACAACAACAGCTGCAGACGCCCAGAGACCGCCCAGTGACGCAGGCCGCCCCAGCCAAGAAGAGGGAGGCGACCACAGCTGCGCGGGAGATACGAGTTCAGCCTGCTGAAGATCGACGCCAGCAGCCTCCGCAACTGAAGAGAGTGCCCTGGCACTTCGTCGTCCTCCGGGGCGGCGGGGGGGCCGGGGTGCCGACTGGAGAAGTGGAGTCTGCACTGCGCGAGGCCAGCCACAAGCCGACCAAGTGCTGGCGCGTCCGCAGCCGGGCAACAGGGCGCCCCGCCTGCCGCCACCGAGTGGCTTTAGCCACATCAGAAGAGGCCACTCGACTCCTGGAGGCTGGTTCACAGGGCCTGGGGCCGCACCGAGCTGCAGTCTACTCCGCGCGGCGCAGTGCTGCAGTTGGCAGAGATGCTAACAGCAGTTATGAGCCGCCGCAGGTACACGAGCCAGCCGTGGGTCGAGGGAACTTGTCCCCTCCGCTGGCCTAGCCCTTCCTCCCGTTAAAGGGAGGGGGTCAGCGGCCCACGGTCTCAGGAACCTCGTCCAACAGACAACACACCTAGCTAAAAACAGTAAACTAGTCCAGCCATTGCCCACACGCAAAAATAAATCAAAACGTTAACAACAAATAATAAAATCAAAACAAGCTGAGCAGCTAAGGCCAACAGCTCCGCTTAACCTAATATTCAACCCCCCTCCTCCTTTTAAAACTAAACTTAAAGGGAGGGCTGGACCACACCACGAGTTTAAATTAAAGTCACCACACGAAATTAAATTTAAATATTCAATGCCATTTGCATTCATCACTGCTTCGCAGCATTCTAGGAAACAATAAATAAAAACGCCACAACTAAATTTAAATAGGCCAAACCAGGAGGTTATGGGTCGCAAATAGCCTGGGACTCCTCCACGGGCCTCGGGGCTCGATGCCAAGTCGCGGTACTCGAGCCCCTAGGCCCACACGGGCGATGATGAAATCCCTGTCAGTCGTACGAGAGTCTGCTTGGGATTGCTTCATTAAGCAAATATTCTGATCCTTGTTTTCTGGGCCGTTTGGCTAATCAGAGAAGATTTCTCTTTTGTTGGATGCAGAGCTACGGTTTGAGGGTTTCTGAACAGTGGTTCACATATTCTACTCCATTTAGACCCATCCTCTGTATTATTTTTACATGCTTTATATTAGCTTCACCTGTATGTTTGTTTGTCTGTCCGTCTGTAACTCTTTCGACTAAGAGTGAGTGGCTCATCACTGTAAAATGTCCCACTAACATCATTACGTTCGTTAGCCGAGCGGTCTAAGGCGCGCGACTTCTGAGACGTCAGCTACCGGATTCAGCGATCGTGGGTTCTACTCCCGGCCACGCCGAAATAATTTTTTTTTTTTTTTTTTTCGGTAAATTCTAAGATTATATCCATACATCTAACTGTAAATGATTCGGAAAGACTTTACCATTTCTTTGTGACGTTGCAACTCCAAATATTTATCTCAGATGGTAATAGGTAGTGTCGGTAACTCATTTCCCTATGATAATTATACATAAATATAGTTTAAAAAACTAAAAAAACATGCTTTTAAAGAATATCAAACTAAAAAGTTACAAATAAATATAGTTTAAAAAACTAAAGAAGCATGCTTTTAAAGATTATGAAACTAAAAAGTAAAAAGTAATTTTAAAATTTAATTTATGACAATAGTATATAAGCAATACTAGTATAAATGAGAAAAAAGCATGGGGCGCATAATACACAAAAAATATGGCACAAAGCGCCTCAAGCTTATTTCTCATTTATACTAGTATTGCTAATATACTATTGTCATAAATTAAATTTTAAAATTATTTTTTACTTTTAAGTTTGATAATCTTTAAAAGCATGTTTCTTTAGTTTTTTAAACTATATTTATTAATGGGTGTTTTTATATTTTTTTGTGATTCGCGAATGTATCTCTTATTCTATTTTGCGATTTTGGCTATGGCGTGGAATTGGAGAAATTCAATGCTGTGGCTGTTTTCCATGTAGTTTTCTGCTAAGCGTACGTTTTCTTGTTTACCATCACTGCTATGTTTTTAATCCCTTGTAATAATTTGAATGTCAGTTTGCCCTTTGTAAATTTTCCACATTAACATGGAATCCTTCACACACTGAATAGATTTTCAGCTGGAGATTTATCTTTCACTGATGTCAGAGATCCCTCAATCTTGTTTATACATTTGAGAATTGGAAGTATTTCATGCTTTCTGAGAATACTGGTCTCTTGGTTTGAATTTTATTTTTATCTACATAACGAAGGCTTCCTTAGAAAGAAGTTCGTTACTTTTTTCTTCGGATGGTTGAATGGATTTCCTTATTTTGGTTTCCTAGTAACCATTTGCTTCAAGAGCAGTTGTTAGGTGTTTCGATTCTTCCCTAAGTTTGTCTTATTTGAAAATGTCTGTAGCACTGTTGACCAAAGTAGAAATAACTGTAATCTTCTGAGATGATGGTTTGTGTGAACTAGCCTGTCTGTGTGGGTTAGTTTCCTGTAAAAAAAACTGTGGCCGATGTAATTCTTATCTCCTCCTATAGGCACCGTGCACGGGTCTGAAAATCGTACTGGTGGCGCTGCGTAGTGTTTATTTTCGAAACAACTTGAGGGACTGCCGCGCGCGACCTGCCTGTCTCTCTCCGAGACACGCAGCCCGCTGAAAATCAGTTTGTAATAATGTGTGATATAGAAACTACATGTGGTTTCCTACCGATTAAAAATAGTAACCTCAGTGAGAATAAATTATCGGCAGGGAAAAATATTTGTATCAGTGGCCATGTGAATAATGTAAAGGAAATAAAGAGAGGTGACGTTTCTCTATTAAAAGCAGAAGTGATTCGGCAAACGTCTGTTAATCTTCCACCGTACCTTGTCACTCATGAAGTATTTTATTTCCATACGTTTATACTTGAGTGCCTATTGTTTAAATGTTAATGTTTATTTAACCGTTCATTTGTTTTCGTAGGTTGACGGCGGAAGAAAAAATTATAAACATAAACTGCCCATGCCCGGCAGGACTTGGATGCGACTGTAAACACATTGCTGCAGTTATTTACTATGTTAATAATGAACAAATTACTTCGAAGACTGACATTCCACAAACATGGGGAAAACCATGTTCCAATAGGGCTGCGAAAGAAAAGTATTCAAAGGGAAAGCGATAAGTGAAATATTTCATAAAAAAAGAACTAATATATTCTGTAGCCGCTTCTCCTTTAGAATTGGATACACTTGTTAATATCGCTTGTCCTCTGTATCAAATGTTACAAGCAGAAAACAGAACAGAAGAGGAACGTGGCTGTAAAAGTGTAATTAATTATTTATTAGAATCAGTGGAAAGCTCAGTAGTGCTGGATGGGTGTAAAAATATAACTAAAGAAATCCTACAAAATCAGTGTAATAGTTTGACAACAAAGTTAGCGTTTAGACCATTGAATGAGAGCGAACAGTCATTCTACGAAAACTATGTGAGTGTTAGTAATGAGAAGGCACTCAATATTTATGTAGCAACACGGAAGCAGTCAGAATGTTCAGAATGGTTCACTGAAAGAAAACTCCGCATCTCGGCGAGCAACAAGGCTCATCGCATAAAAGTAAGAAGAGAAAGTTTTGACTCGTTAGCAAATACTTTTTTGGTAGAGTCTAACAAAATTCTAGTTGGTGTAGCCGTTAGAAATGTGAAATACGGAAAATACATGGAATCTGAAGCCATAGGCCATTATCAAAGAACATATGATACGAAAGTGTTATGTTATGGACTGGTAATTTATAAACTGAAACCATGGCTTTGTGGAAGCCCAGATGGCATCGTAGTTAGTGGAGGCAAGGCAAAAAAGGTATTAGAAGTAAAATGTCCAATTTCATGTAAAGATAATGGCATAATTGATGAGGCAGGAAATGTTTCTTTGAAATATTTACTTCGACGAAAGGGGAAACATTACATTAAAGAAAAATAATATTTATTACACTCAGTGTCAGATATTAATGTATGTAACAGGTGTTGATACATGTGACTTGTATGTTTACAGTAGAAAACAACAGATCTGCATAACATTAGAAGAGAACTTGATGTACATTGAGAACTGTATTAATAAAATAGAAACATTCTATTTTAATCACTATTTACCTAAACTTGTTTCAGTAAATGTCTAGTAATCAAACAAATGTACATTATAATAACAAATGTTATTCATAGCAGATTGCATTTCCTCTGTTTATCTGTTTTCGTGTAGAATTTCCATGTCTTGACTAACTTAAATTTATTAACTTTGTAGTCATACATATTTAATACATAAAGTACTCATTCAGTATGTTTACATAGTAAAAATCTGTCTTTATGTATTATTTTTAATGATAGGAGACTGCAAATTGGCTAAAACAGAACATATATGAACAATATCGTCAATACCTCTCAACATGAATTCTAACACTGGCAATACTGTTAGTAGTTTCACTTCTTCAACTATTAATTTTCCATCATGAAGGTATGGCGGAGTTACAACAACGACCCCTTTGTCGGAGAGGCTAGTTTTTATTCCTGGAAAACCTTTGTCGACCATGACCTCATCGCCAACTTCTAATAGAATCAATAATCCACAATCATTTGTAATGAATGTGTCACTCGATCTGCCACCATAGCATTTTGATTTGAAGGTCACCGTTCCACTAGGTGAAATGCCTACCAGGAATTTTATTGTGTAAGTAACCTTGTAATTAGAATAAAGAATAATTCTTTGATCAACAATGGGTGACTGTTCTACTTTAATTTCCGTACAATCAATTATTACTCGGAAATTAGGGTACTTTCTTTTGAAAATTGCAGGCATTGTTTCCATTATACTTTCCCTGCTAGGCCAAGACACATAATTAGCCATTGTAGATGCTAGCAACATTAGAGTAGTGGTGAAAATACGTGATATAGTTGTACGGTGAACTCCTAACATCACCCTCATAGCAGAATATGACAAGCCAGTTTTCATCTTCATTAAAAATATTAGCAAACGATTTTCTTTACTAATTTTGCTGTAAGATTGTGTTTGATTAAGTAACAGTGTTAACAATAGATTAAAAACAGCAAATGTCACGCCCGTTAAGACTCGCAGTTCTGTCTCATCTCTTATTGAGGGGTATCCTTGAAAACCTTGAATTTCATTACACATATCACATGTTCCTGAGCTCTTGTCATAACGTTTCTTATACGAATTATGGCAGACTGCAATGGAATAGAAGCTTGAGTCGACAATTCATCCCCATCAGTTGTACAAGAAAAAACAAAATCGCAGACAATTGTCTCATTTACATCCGTCTGTATTGCAACTTCATGTTTCTTAATAGCAGCACTCGTTGAACATTCATAATCTATAATATCTACATAGCTACTGTTTTTTTTAAACCTTTTCGCGGATCTTTCATCCCTCTCGGAAGCGTGTGATGAGGCAGCTGTCTTTTTATAGTTTTTTTTGAAAATAAACTGGGGACGTATGCAGGATTGTTAGGGTGTCCTGACCTTTTGTTTCCAATAAAGTGAACACTGCATATTCTTGAGGTGGTTGTTGGTTCCCAAGGTGAATTATCAACACTGAAATAAAAATGTAACTTTTACCAAATAATACACTAATAGCCTCTATATAAATAACAAATTAGTAAATGTACTAAAATAAAAGTAAAATGATAGAGTAGTGCTGGCAAATATTTTTCTTAAAACCTCGTCAAGTTCACGAATCGTATGCAAAAAATATAAAACTGTAAAAGCAAAAAATTTTTTGTTGTTTTATTTTATATAAATGTTTATTTATTTAGAAAGAAATGTTCAAAGCACTTAAATTTGACCACTTTTATGCAAAACTCGGAATAATATTTTCAAATGTGTTTCACAGAGCTTACATTTACTGTCGCAGCGACAGATGCTAGGCATAAATGTAAATAAACCATGTGATTACCGTGATACTTAACATAATTTTAGCATACTTTGTGCAGAAATTAACTGCTTTTATAGCATTATATGCCTACATATTGTTTAACTTTGGCATATAATAGTTTATAAGCAGTGTACTTTTGTCTGCGTACCGCTTGAACCCACAACTTTCGTCGTTGTTCTTCAGTTTTCCGCTTTGGAAATGAATAAAACACTATATCAGAGGATGTGTTTCTATACGCATTACTACACCCAACCACACAGCAATTTGTGTTACCTTTCCGCTTTTTAAATACATTCATATTGCTAGTTGTTTTGAACTGTTTAGAAGTGACACACTAGCGATGCGCAGTTACTCAATTCCTGCCGTCCCGCAGTTAGTTACACCGTTGGCCGCCAGAGTGGCGCGCACGGTGCCTATAACCAAGTCACCAAAAAATTCAGGTTTTCATATACTTCTACCTCCATCGTGAATTTTATGTTCATGGATGCTCTTCAGGTGTTTCAGTAAGACTTGCAGCTTATCATTGTCATGGCTCCATATACCTGCACCAGCACTTGGGTTTGATCTGGTGGGTATTTATTGATTTCTCTTTGAAAACGGCATTTAAGGTGTTGTATAAACGAGAGAGAGAAAGAGAGGCGAGACCATGGATATGCTTTCCTGCTGCTTACACATATGCCCCTTGAATGAGAATGAAAGTGTAAGAAATATAGTGTTGTGTGAGCCTCACCACTTCTCTACTCAGGTTGTCTTTCCCAGATGTATGAAGATAATTCGAAGGGCTTCTTCGTCAGGCATTTTGGTGAAGAGCGATACCACATAAAACCTGACCAGTTGATTTTATTCGTCCCATAGTTAGTGGAGTTGACTCTTCTACTCACGCACTAGCCAAATACTTGGATAGAGTAATTCAAACTTAAGTACCTCCTCCAGACTCACATATTCCTCACATTTATTTACTATTCTTGAACACAATTTCTTGTCTGGCAAACATGGACCTGAAAGGTTAGATGTAGGTATTTCAAATCTTCACAATTCACTCAGATTTTCTATACAAATAATAATGAAATGAAAACCGATAGGCCTTCTTTCCCTAGATATGTTCGTTCCCAAAGAAATCTGTATAGTCACTGCTAAAGCATAGAGAAAACCAACACATACAGGCCAAAATCTCCACTTCAAATAGAACTTTTCAAAATTTACAAAACCTGCATCATCCACATTCTAAATAACTGAGCTGATAAGTTTTCTCTTAAAAGTTATTAGTTAGTGGTAAATTAAAACACCTTAAATATAAACTGCTAGCAAATTGCTATTCACATAGCATCATAAAACAACACATGAAAACCTTAAATTCCCTTATCTTTCGAGAAACAAAATGCCGAATTGCCAAGTGCCACATGAGTATTCCCTATGACCGTGTCTCCTCTAAAGAAAAACAAATGATGACTGGCATACAAATACCGACTAAGAACAGTTTTCAAGTCAAATTCCCCAATTAAATGCATTATCGATTACGTGAAACAACTACAGAAAAGTTTCAATCTTCGAACGGTGTTCATCAGATAGTTTGAAAATGTAAATGCAAGTACATTACGGCCCTTTCAATGCGCATTAACGTACACAAGAGAAATATAAAAAAGGGTGAAAAAAATATAGACTTGCCGAACAAACCTACAATGAAAGTCGTAAAATTCTCTGCGATAATACAGCTCCACTCAAAGGGAAAAAATCATTTACTATAAGGAAAATCAATTATATCAGTTAATAAATAATTTATTTTAAATATATTGTTACATTTAATAAAAACTTAACTAGTTAACCTCAAAAAACTATTATAAACCACCTACACTCTCTGAAAGACACCAGTCAATAGCATTAGCTTTCAGGTGTATAGACAATCAATGGACTGGTTGGTTACCTGTAACTGGCTAAGCCAGGAGAGGGGGTCAACTGTATATAGACTACCTGCTTTCCAATCAGTCTGTTTGTAAGGGTGGAAGGTTGTGTGGGGGGAAAAACCAACTCAGTTTATATGCACAAAAATACTGTACAGCCATAACAATCTAGTAGGTAAATTTGCATAGTCATATTACATCCCAAAGGCAGGAGCAAAAGGTCCCGTGGACTAGGTACTCCGTAACAAACTGCTATTGGTTTTTAGGCGGCACTCAATAGAGTGCTGGCACAGGACTCAAGAAAACAAGAAAAATAATTCTTTTTAGTCTCTTTGTGCTTGAGATCACGAACATGTCTCAGTTCCCGAAACATCGCAACTGTTTTGTATTAGGAAGACTGCTTTGTTATTCTGTGCTGTCGTCGATGTGGTGACCAGAATAATCCGTTTAGGCACATCACTGGGTTCGTCTGTTTGTCGCAGGGTTTTTATTTTCAAGTTTAATTTTTTCCCTTTATTTATTGTTCTTGTTGCAACAGCATTGTCGTTGTGAACTCACTGTGAAATTGATGTGCGGTCTATGCATTTAATCTTTGAAACCATTTATTTATATTATTTTTCTCTATTTTGTCCTATTATTATTTTTTGCTCGTTATCTAGCAATCGCGTGAGTACAAAAACATTTTAAATAATATTAATTATTGGTTCCAATTAAGATTATATATTTGTATTGCAAGCAGCTATTAGTGATTTTTAATTTTTAACGAAACATATTTCAAAAAATCTGAAATAGATAACTAAAAAAAAAGTAAACTTTTCTTTCAGTATTCGTCAGATTTAGGTAAACATCTGACCTCGGTATCGAGCAAATTCATTTTTTCACGTGTTGTTCATGTTGCAAAATTAACTTATAATACAAAACTCGGACACCCAATTTAATATAGAATTCTTATAAAAAAAATGCCAAGCGCGTGATAAACAAACTGAAAAAATACTCACTTTTCCAATTTCAAAATTCCTGGATGAAACACGCACATATTTTCTGCACTCGCCGCTACAATTATCAGCCAGAATAGTATACGTTTCTTTGCTACTATCAAAAGCAGATAGCAACTAGGGATGAGAAAAATGGGTATTTCCCCATACAAGTTATGGCAGTTATGGTTTTGATTGAATAACTGGTTATTTAAATGGTTAACTTTTTCCGTTATTGGACATGAAGTCTGTTTTTTATCTTTTACTATTCCTATTGCAAAGATTTATTATATAATCATTACAGTCTTCAAAATCATAGCGTAATTTAAACACTGGCACTGTAAATGGCCGTTTAGAATTCAAACGAAAAAATATTTTGTCGCGGTTGCATATGTAATTCTATATAATTTTATCTAAGCATCATAATAGCGGCATAGTAAAGAAAAAAAATTGACTGAATGAATGAGACATTTAATATAATTTAGCTTATATTCCGCTTAACTTTAAATTACAGACGCTTTAGCATGTTAACAAAATAACTGACCATCTTGTTAAAATAAATTAAAAATACTTTAAAGTTTACGCACACGTAAGAAGTTATACTTCTATTAAATGACTTAAATACTAACCGTAAACATTTGTAAACATATATTATATCACTAAGTTTGCCTATATACTTGTACATTTGGTTTTGCTAATAAGACTGAAATCATTCTCTAACTACTTCATACAAAAATCTTGGACCTAATTGAATTGATTGAACATTATAATGTTCTTGAAAAAGTAAAGAGAAATTTTTTGACGTGACAACGTCTAATAAATCGATAAACGCTGGCTGCACGCACTAAAAATTGTCCCACTACGGATGTCCCACTACGGATGTGTTTACGCATGCAATTTTTTTTATTTTTTTTATTTTTTTTTCCTAACCTAAGTTTAAAACTAAGTGTATTGGGAGGGGTCCGGGTTAGGGAGAGACTCTAAGTGCGTCTCAGGCCGAACGCATGCGTGGCATCTCTCTGGTATGTTGCGGACGGTACAGAGAACTCGGCCGCACGTGGCGGCAAACCGAGGTTATTGTGCCACGGGAGTATATTCGCAAGGAAATGGCGTTCTTACAAGTACGTATTATTTTAATTAATAGTGTAAATAAGTATATATAAACAGTGTTGTATGAGTATTGTATTAGCTGTGTAACTAAATATTTATTGCTGGTATGTACTTTTCACGCTTTAGTTTGACATTGGTAATTATTTGTCATGAGTTATTATATGATCAACTAAATCACACACCGTATTATAGTTATGTGCCCACCAGAGTGTAAATATTTCGAGTCCAACAGAGAATATGCTAGTTAAAAGAAATTCAAACAAATATCGTGCATGGAATATTATAAATTTATAACATCTGAAACTATTACATTCAGTATGGCCTCGTGGCCGTGCGGTCAGCATGGCTGAGTTCCATTCCGAAGGTTGTCCGTACAAATCCTGGCAGCTGTGAATTCTTTTTTTTTGTACTTGAAAAAATAAATACGGCGCACGTAACATTTCAAAAGTAATAAATATATATTAATTAATTAATGCAAATAAAAGTAAATATTTTATTAATTAAATTGTACATTTCATTTCACTCCTTCTTTGTATCCATACAAAATAGTGATAATTCAATAAAAATGATTAAATTTTATTCATAAAAGTGTGCAGAGGTAGATTTTATCATACAAAAGATAGAAAATTAAAAAAAAAATTCTTTCTCAAAGAATATAATATTTTTAATGGCTAAATTGTTTGGTTGCAAAAACCTATTACGGCTCAGTCTCAGGCCGAATATGATATTTCCTTTTCCTTTGGATCAATTATTTCATGAATGTTTTGTTATAACTTTGTCACGTTAAACTATAGTCCGTAAACCGACTATACAGACAACCAAATTTTTTTCTTGTGACGAAATTCAAACCCCATCCCTTGAGGTCTCCTCTGTGTTAGTAAGCCAATTAGGAATTTTGAAGGAGAATATGTCAAATTCTTTGTAAAGCCAGTTTTCTGAACGTATTTTAAAACTTTAGATACTTTTAACTATGAATATTTTAGTTTACCAAATATATTCCAGATGGTTTTAGTATCACAAAATTATTTTTCGAACACCAATATGCTTTGGATGAACTCTAATGTTTAAAAAGGTGCTTTATACATGTTTCTGTTGCTACGCGTAAGTCCGCCATATTTTCGTCACATTTTCATTCATGAACTTCCGTTTCATTTTAACGAGAATACTCCTACCGAATGCTGTATACAGAAAGCTGAGATATTTACAAATGAAATATGTGATGTTTGTCGTGCCGCTGTGTCTTTGCGCTCCTGCACTTCCGCACGAGAAAGACCAATCACAGCGCTCTTCAGGCGCGCGTCACGACAGTCAGCCCAGGCTTTGAATATATATACTGTATAGAAGTCGCGAGTGGATAGGATTTACTCTACGTTTTTCAGAAGCGTATGATGAGCAGCTTGGGAACTTCACCGCTGCAGTGCGCTGCCGTAACGCCCTGTATCGTCTTAGTTGTTATTTACACGTTAGAGCGCAGCGCTGTCGCCCGCTGTCATTCCCCGCACCCCTCATCCATCATTCACTGCAGCTCAACGTCGTTCAACGGGAGGGGGGAAGGGGTGTTTGAAGAGTTCGACACTTGTCCGCTAGGGACCACCACAAGTCGATGCCCTAGAGATGGTGGCGATTGCGGCGGTGAATTAACCAACTACCTCAAAACCGTATTAGAAATTTTAACCTGGGCTGGCGACTTCTATACAGTATATATATTCAGAGGCCCAGGTCAGGGAGTACGCGCGCCGGAGTACCCTGGGCCATGGCGTAAGGAAGGGGAGGTGAAGCCGTGCGCAGGTTTTCCCCCCCCCTCCATGCGCTCCCTCGCTACGTCACCTTGGTTGTAGCCAGCGCTCTTGCTATCCATCCATTTCATTTGTGTGTCGTGCGAATTTTTGTTATTTGTGGTGTTTACATAATGCTGAATGATTTTATGTAGCTGTGCAGTGTTCGGATTTCACAATCATTTCAAAAAGACTCGAGATTCTAGCATAAAATATTTTTCTTTTCCAAAAAAAAATGTCCTGGGTCGTGGCTGTCGCCCGCTGTTGCGCCTCCGAAGGGAGGGTGAGACTGTCTTGCCGCAGCCGGAGGTCATACAGTCATACAGTCGGACACCACGAAGGTGCGATTCTCATGCTTCGTCTGACGCACGCATCAGACGCAGCATCGCTGACGCACAGATGGCGATTCCTATATAGCGTCAGTCACCGTCCTGATCTGGTAATGAAAGGGTTCGGTTCAGGATTTGTACGCCTCCTTAATATCCTTTATTTGTTTTCTTAATGAACAAAGGCCATTAAGATTCCTTAAATTTAACAAAGAACCCTTTAATAACTCCTAAATGAAAACCGATATCGTAAAAATAATTGATAAGTTTTTTTTTTACATTTTTTTCCTCACATTGTAGAAAATAGGATTTTGCTCATGCCCAGTAAAATTTGTGACGTTTTGGCCACGTGATTACATTTTATTTTTAAAAATTAAGTTAATTTTTTCGCTTTTTTACATAAGACCTTTCAGCTTAAACATGTTTGTTTTTTTGCTTTTCTGTCTTACTGTAAACTTACGAATTAAAGATAATAAAGTTCGGTTTCTATGTGTGTTCCAGAGATAACTCTGGACAATTGGAAAAGGGAGGGGTAATGGGTTAATATGTAAGAATTGAACTAAAAAACAAAAGTTATATTTCGTGTATAAACTATTAACATTGTTTTTTTAAGGTCTTATGTGATATGACCAATAGTTTTCTACGTCTCGATAATAGCGAAGGAAGTGAGTTAAGGTGTCCTTAAAAACTCCCTAATTCTTAATTACACACAATATGCGAATCATTTTATTTAATGCTAGAAGAATATGAAAATAAGTTATACTGCTACTATGAGAGGAGAGTGCTGAAATCACACTGATTTTCCAAGTAAGAACTATACAATATGTTTTTAAACATAAAATTAATTGATTCTTGTTAAATATGACAAGGCGACGACGCATTTCGATTACAACCAAATACTAAGAAACTATACTCTCGTAGAGTTGCAACAACTAACGGCCAAAAAATATTAATTTTGAACTAATTTACCATCTTTCTATATTAAATATTCAAATATTTTATTTTATACCTTTTAAATTCTTAAGCCTTTAATTACTGATATTAAGCTTATTTTTCCGTTTTGTTCACACAATTTACTTAAGAATGCAGTTCTATGAAAAATTAATGAGAATCTTCATAAAATAAACAGAAACTTAGGACCATTAACAATGAATGGTAGCTGTGCGCATGAAGACGCATTTTCTGTGAAAGATTTATTCGCTGAATATTTCAACAGCTGTGCAGATGCAAAAAGTACCTACACCCTGGCAAGGTTATCACGTTGTTAGAGCTCAGTAGACTTTTCACTTCCTATCTCTGCTGTATTTGTTATTATATGTACCTATGTATATTATAATAAACTCAACTCATAATTTTAGCTTTGTATTTTGTGTTCTTCTATTATTATAAATCCATATTTCCATATATATATATATATATATCTATATATAATATAATTTTTTTAATCTCTTAAATAGTTTATTCTTTCCTTTATAAAACATTTTATTTGAGCGAAATATTCAAAGTTATAAATGAATTGACAAAAGAAAAATATTTGCTGTAGTAATTTTCCGCAAAAAAATATTGAGAAAAATAGGAATGTAACAACTCAGAACGAATTGAATATTACTAAAAGTTAGTCTCTTTATTAATTTTTATAATAACATGTTTTTTTATAGAATCACTGTTTTTAATTATTCTTATAAGAGGTTTTTCGATCAATTCCCAAACATATATTCTCTTATTTTTTTTATCGCTTTATCAATTCCGCTTAAGGTATTCTTAATTTTTGTAATAAAAAGACTAGTGACAATGCAGCTAAAAATAAACTAATGAACAAATGAATGAACAAATAACACAATTTACTTTTGGAAAACTTATCCGTCGAAAAATTCCGCTTTCCATCTCCAAGCATTTCCTTACACAGTTTGGTCCTTTAAGCAGTAAAGAAAAATCGCAGATTTGATAAAATTGTATATATTTTTTAACAAATTCTTGTTTTGCTCAACTGTAAACCGGACTTTTCAATCGGTCGTGCTGGAGTGAGGCTGTATGTATACTGCTCTCTAGCGGCGTTTCTGTGCGGCTCCACTGCCCTAGCGGCTGCCGAGTGCAGCTGGCGCATCATGGGGAGCAGTTCCACGGCATTCCCTTGTGGCGGTGCTCTGCGTCAGGTGCACAGCGCCAGGCACACTGCGTCAGGCGCACTGAATCAGGCACACTGCGTCAGGCGCACTGAATCAGGCACACTGCGTCAGGCGCACTGAATCAGGCACACTGCGTCAGGCGCACTGAATCAGGCACACTGCGTCAGGCGCACTGAATCAGGCACACAGCGTCAGGTGCACTGCGTCAGGCACACTGCGTCAGGCACACAGCGTCAGGCACACAGCGTCAGGCACACAGCGTCAGGCACACTGCGTCAGGTACACTGCATGAGGCGTTCTGCGTCAGATGCTCTGAGTCAGGCGCAGCAAAGGTCAGGCCGAGTGACGCTAGCTGCGACGTTGGTATCTTCAGTTGGAAGGGGGAGAGGGGGGGAAGTGGTCGCAGATACGCAGATTGCGAGGCTGGCATGCTAGGAGGGCGGGACATCCAACTTTCTGATTCACCATCAGGTGGCCGTGCCATGAATACATTCGGGATATAAGAAGTAATACAATGGGCCGGCTTCACACTTTGAAAAAGAAAAGTTTGAATAAAATTTCCAGAAAATACGGTTGTTTCATTTTTCATGGCACGTACGTTAAGTGGTCAGAGAATCCAAAAAGTTGATCCCAAATTGCAATGCCCAACCTGTGAATTGCTAGATGGTGGTACTTGCAATGTTTAAATAAGACGAGAATTAAAAGTCATGGAATAAAACCTTTCACTCTTTACCCGACTTTCCGTCTGCAATTCGTAAATCAGCCCTTCCCGGAAGATGATGTAATAGGTGAAATAATCTTGCGTCTGGCACACGTCTTGTTGGAAAACGTCGTCCATACACACAATAGAGTATTTTCATAAAATAATGTCCATATATATAACAACTGTAAGCGTGGTAAAGTTTTCGGACAAAGTCACAATTAAAAATTAACTGAAACAGTTTTACATAAGCGTATGCGTGAGTAAGTACTGCTTTGTTGTTTTCTCACTTGCAGCGCCACCTAGGCAGTAGAGGGTAGACCTGTAAACTGTATTTGGGGACAGGATGGAATATCTTTGTACGAGAATGCTGTAACGTCGAAATCCCGATGGTTGGAATGGTCGTATAAGTAAATATGAAAGAGCTCTAATTCAGTGAACGCGTTCAACTTACATAACGCCAAGAGTTAGTTTTCCTTTGTAGATTTATAAAAGATCGTGTCTACGTTCCGCCACTACCTAACGATTTGCCAGAATTGAGACACAGAATTGAAGAGTGAGGTGCCAAGCCGCCTCAACAATTCTGGTCTGTGTTTTGTTGTGTAATTTATGCTGCTCTTTTATCATCACAAATTTATTATATTATTTATAATAATGTTTGCAGGATTTCGCGGCCATTGTCTAAAGTAGCTTGGCTTCTGGGTTTTATCCGTGTCCTTGGCGAATAATTCACCGACGTTTTGGTCGAAATTGCAGTCGCCATCATCAGGGAGCAGTTACATCATCAGGGAGCAGTTACCTACTGTTACACAGTAGGTAACTGCTCCCTGATGATGGCGACTGCAATTTCGACCGAAACGTCTGTGAATTATTCGCCAAGGACACGGCGACAACCCAGAAGCCAAGCTACTATTATGTATACTTAATTTTTTTGTGTACATTTCTTTTTGACGTGATAACGTATTATAAATCGATGAACGCCGGCTGCACGCACGAAAAATTGTCACGTTTCGCCTGAGCCGAGCGTGCAAAAACCGGCCAACCACCGTGCGAAAAAATCTTCTATAAATTCAAACTTGTTAAGGCGGGCGTTTTAAATAATTGTTCATGATCATATTAAAACAAATTATTTAAATTAAATTTGCAAAAACTGTAAATAATATATTAAAATTAAAAAGTACACTTTATTTAATAAATGTTTTATTATGACGTTATCACGTAAAATTATCGTCCGTAAACCTACTTTACAGACAACCCCCTTTTTAGCTCAGTAACTGTGCGTGCTATCGCGTGCCACGCAGTTGAAGTGTTGAGTAACATTTCCCGTGCGCGGTTGCGGTGATGGTCGCGTCTGTGTGGTTGTGTTCCCACCACTGTCGACCCTCGCCTCGCCACGATGTGTTGTATCCGGCCGACCGGGTCGTTACCACAACGCTGAAATAGCACAACGCCGAATGTCAAAATTGACCTCAACGCCGACAGCTAGAAAACTGCTGTGTACCACAACGCCGAAATAACAACTGAATGAATTTGTGTGTGTTTCTTAAATATACCTGAACGCCGAAATATCACAATCAAACCTAACCTAGCATAATATAACCTAACTTAAATTAAACTAGCCTATCCTTGCCTAGCCTTACCTAACCTAGCCTAAAATAACCTTTTCTAACCGAACCTAGTCCAACCGAACCTAGTCCAACCTAACCTAGTCTAACCTAACCTAGTCTAACCTAACCTAGTCTAACCTAACCTAGTCCAACCTAACCTAGTCTAACCTGCAATGACATTTTTCGGCGTTACTGTATTTCGGCGTTGTGGTATTTCGGCGTTGTGGTGCGTCCCCCGGCCGACCCCGAGTGATAGTCGCTTCACGACCACGACCGCAGCTTCCCGCCATGGAAGAGCCGGGAACATCGTGGCTACCACGACTTGGCGAGGAGTTGCACCACCCACCAGAATTCCACATCCTTCGGGCTGTATGCGCTAGTGAACTGCGCAGTTAGCCGACAAGCTGATCCCACTGAAGGCATTACAAGTTAACTGCAAACGGCACGATGGAGCAGTGAATGGTTATGCCTTATGCACGAGGTTTCCTTACGAGCGCCGAGTCTAGATAGGCTAGTTGCAGCATTGTCAAAACTCGCTTTTAACATTTAAACTGGATTTTCCCTTTAATCATGTGTGGGCAGCATACAAAGAGGCGATTTAGAACAATTTTGAGCATTTTTGTGTGTCTCGACGTCACAGTGGACTTAATTACAGCTCGACACACTTAATTTGAACTCCTGGTTCTATTTTTTTTTCTGTTTGTGCGGCATTATGCTGTTTGAACATTATTTAGAACATTTTCTGAGACATATTTAACTTGGACTGCAATGTTTGTTTGCTAGTTATCAAGTTTAAAACTCTTAAATAGCTAAAAGTGCTCACTCAGATGTGCAAAGGTACAGTTGTAGTACTTTAAAAAAAATTTTTAAAAAATCTAAATATTATAAGGGGAGTAAATAAGAGGTTATAGACCCAAAATTACAATAAACATATATTCTGCAAAACCACTTAAACATTACTAGAGAATACTAAAAAAAGTAAATATAAAATACTTTAATGTACAGTGTTCTTTAGTTACACATTATATAAAAGTACTGGCTAGCTTTACGCAACTAAATGTCCGTGCCATACTCAAAATGCTATTACAAAATATTTTTAATGTCAAAGCATGACAATGTACCTTGAAATGGCAAACACATTCAAATGTATCTTAACAATATTATACAGTTTTAAGCGACCTTCATATTTTAGGTTGAAATAACTTAAAGTCAATGTTATTAGAAAACCAGCAAACAGACTGATAAATATGACGAGTCCCACCAATTGTGCGTGCCTCAACACACTGCGAAATCCCGGGATAAATTCCACATATAACCCAGTTGGGCTAATTATTTCATTATATATAATTGTTTTATTTTCCTTTCCATCTAAATATGGATTTGATTGTAGTATTGTGCGGGAACAAGAGTTCCAACATATTAATTATGTTTATTATTGTTTATTTTAATTAATATTAATGAATTGTGTAATGTTTATTTTCCGCATTTGATATCTACAGCAAAAGACGATTTTAAAAGCACTTATTTTCCCAGTCCAACGATATAATAATAGTTTAAGATATTTATTTCGAACATTAACCTATAATATTGTTTGTTATTTTCTTTGGTTTCAGCACGGACTCATAATATGTTTGTAATCTATTTGGTTAACGTATGTTTTTAAATTTAATTATTTTTATTTTTATTTAATATATCTTACCTGGTTCTTTGCGTGGGTTGTTGTCTGAAGGCCATATGTCTTAAGAGGCCACTCCAGTGTTTCAGGGGCACTACGCAACCCACGTTAACCTCATAAGATTCAATGCTATTTTCATTTTGCTTATAACTTATTAACTAATATAGATTTCGAAATGATGCTTGCTTGATATGTAAGACAGCGATGCTCTTATCAAAGCCCCTTTCTTCAAAAACGTGCATAAATTATGGTTCAACCCTAGACAATACACTTATACATATTAGTAAAGATTAGTATAAAACCATAATTTATGCACGTTTTTGAAGAAAGGGGCTTTGATAAGAGCATCGTTGTCTTACATATCAAGCAAGCATCATTTCAAAATCTTTATTAGTTAATTAGTTATAAGCAAAATGAAAATAGCATTGAATCTTATGAGTTTAACGCGGGTTGCGTAGTGCCCCTGAAACACTGGAGTGGCCTCTTAAATGTTCTTCAGCCAATCAGCAGCCTGTTCAGGTCAGGAGATTTAATTAAATTTTAATTGTTATAGAGAGAATGTAATAAGGCGTCATTGTCGTATGGTTTTTACCAATACGCCACTTATTTTTGTGATATAAAATGTAAAGTTTTAGCTTCCGTGTTTTAATACATGTTGACGAATTCACCAGACTCCACATATTGTTTGTGAGTATCAAATATGTTAGTAATTGACAGTTTGGCCACGTATTAAATAAATACGTTTTTTCGTTCTGAAGGACGCGGCTTTGGACATCATCAAGGACATTGAGATATGTTAATTTATTTTGTCATCATACGAATTTCCAATTAATTCGAAACGTCTTATTTATTTGAGCAAAACAATTTAAACTACCTAAATCAATACATTTTCGTTTGGAATTAGAATTCAAAAACCAGTGGTCTTAGTGTATAGTTTCTCGAAGCTGACCCTGAGTTTTAGCCGTGGTAATAATTATTTTCATTGAACCCTCACGTGAACTAACAATATTTATAATCTTTGCCACATACACAGTAAATGGAAGAAATAGTATTTAATATTTTTGACAATTAGGCTCTTGAAATTGTATTTCTCTGCCGATATTATATCCTGTGATTGATACAGCGGATAATCAGACACATGTCATTAATTTCGGATTAATAATATTAATAATTCAATTAGGAATTCTATGGAATTGTGGCCGATGTGTTATGTTAATAAATGGATAAGTTATTATAGAAATTACATAGCAAATATTTCTTCTATTCTTCCTATCTCTGTATGTAAGTGTAATGTTAATTATTATTTATGTGTATAACACAATTAAAGATTCAATTAGTATTGGTAAGTATTAGCAATACTATTAATAAAGACCAGTAACGTTGCAGTATAAAAATGTAGCACTAAAGGCATGGGGGAGTATTTTGTATCATTAACAAAATAAAAATGTACAGCTTAATATCAAACTGCGGTCCGGCCATCCTGTCAGTTTTCTGTAGTTTCATGTACCTAACCACGTGAAGGCTGATATAGTTCCTTTCAGGAAACCTTGGCCAATCATATCACATCTGGGTAGATGTGTCTTGTCTCTTTGACTTAGCTGTCAAAGAGACTGTTCATCTCCAGCTCTACCTCCCCCTCTTTTCCCGCTTTCCACCCCACCAAAACAATATTTTTATTAAAGCAGTGATTATAATTTGGTTTTGGCTGGCAAAAAAGGTTTTAAATTTAAAATTAATAAAAAATTGGTTGTCTGTAAAGTTGGTTTACGGACGATAGTTTAACGTGACAACGTCATAACAAAACATTGATGAAATTATTGCATACGTTTAGGAATAAAATTGAATCATTTTTATTTTAATAATAAAAGAATAAATACTTGAAATTTTACTAGAAATCAGATTTTTAAAATGCAAGAATAATTAACCTTTATTGCCGAAAATTTTGTTGTAATAAGCAATGAAAACCACATTAACTTTTCACTTCACTTTATAAACAGTCGAGTGGAAGAGAGATAGATGCGGCGCAAGCTTACAATGAGCGTAACGGAACACAGCGTAACGGAACAATGTGCGTAACGGGACACATTTTTTTGTGCGTGCAGCCGGCGTTCGTCGATTTATTATAAGTTGTCACGTCAAAACATAAGATATAAAATAACTAGCTGTACTTCCCGGCATTTCCCAGGCTAAAGACATCATAATACAAGGAACATCACTACCGTGTTTCTATATCTAGGACACACACTTGAAAAACGGAAAATTTTGATTTTAAAGCTATATTGAACTAGCTGCAGTACCTGGCTTTGCCCGGGCTGAACACCGGGTGATATATTGTCCGTGAGTTACAGCAAAATGGATAGTGATATGTCCAGTGTGGTGGACATTAAGAAATGACATATAATTACTGTTTGTGTATCTGTGACATATGGTTTTCTGTTTACCCATGGCGATCGGTTGAAAGGTTTAAAAGTTGATGCGCTACAGCGCCATCTAGCGGCGAGTTACAAAAAAAATGGTTAGCATAAAAACCTTCTCCATGATAAAAACACTTCGATGTGCCAACTTTCATGGCGATCGGTCAAACGGTGTAAGAGTTTATCGACGTCATACATGCCAACATCCAATTATATATATTCTTATATTTTGAAATTTTGGGGCTTTCACTGTTGCGGAAAGTGGATGTTCAGGACTTCGAATGGTTTGGAACACTCCATCTCTAAAGAATAGATATTTGAAATTCCTGAAATTGTCGAAATTTTGGGGCTTTGTTCCCAGAGGGGGGCGGGGGGTTCGAGGACCCTGAATGGCTCGAAAACACTTAAAATCGAAAGAGATAGATTTTTAAAATTTTTAAATTTTCGAAAATTTTGGGGCTTTAACCACCTTGGGGGGGGGGGGGGGAACCCCGAATGGCACGGAAACACTCCAAATCGAAAGAGATATAAAGGAATATAAGAATGTAGGCATTTACTGTACTCCTATCTACCATAATAACAATATTGACAAATAGAAAGCTTATTACCTACCTATGAATAATTATCTAAATAAATTAATAAATAACTGTATGTTTAAGAATATACGTACATACATAATATTAAACTTCAAACTATACACACCAAAAAAAAAGGATGTTTTTGAAACTATTTTTTATATGTCATAATGTTTAAAACATTTGTAGGATTTGTTTATATGTAAAACTGTGGTGGCAATATTCCGTTTATCCAAAGGAGTATAGAAATTAATAGAGATATCACTCCCTGTACACACCACAAAACTTTGAATTAAGTAAAAAAAAAAAAAACATAGTCCAAAATGAAACAAAAGTATAAATAACAACTAATTTGACAAAAAAATTATACAACTGGAATGACAATGTTAACATCCGCCTAAAATTAAATGAAGTAGGAAGGTAAGAATATATATAAGAAATTAAATGAAATTAAAACATACATAAATAAAATTATCTCACACTCAACCAAACATAATGTTTAATATGAAATAAAGGAAGATGGCAATTACACGTAACTATTCTAATTAATAAAAAAAAATCAACTTTCCTGAAATAGTAAAATTCAAATTTTTCAACAATATATTACATAATTGCTAAATATTTCTGGCCTTCGGTCTCGGCAGCCCTAAGACTCTTGACGCTCAGCAGATAAATTATAAACACTAAACCAAACTCCTTGTAAATAACTAGGTACTGTAAAAAAATTACAATATTGACAAATAGAAAATATTTGTAGGCCCTACCAACATATGAATACATTTCGATGAAATTTATAAGTTTAAGAATTTATGAAGGTACCTACATAATATTAAACTTGAAACTATCCACACAATAAAAACCTAAGAATGTTAGTGAAACTATTTTTTTTTATTTGTCATAATACTTAAAATACGTATGTTTCCAAAATGAAACAAAGTATAAATAATGACTAATTTGACAAAAAAAAATTGTACAACTCGAATGACATTGAAAATATACACTTGAAATTTAAAATAATTATGAGTGGCCTAGGTAGGAAGAAAATATATAAGAAGAAATTAAATTTAAAAAATGGGTGCGTGTACTTAGGTATTTTAGGTAAATTAAATAGTTCCAAGTGAAACTACGTAATGTGGAAATGAAAATAGGAAGGGTTAGAAATGTATTTTAAGTGAAATAATATTGTATCAAATCAAACTAAAAAAATAAAGGAAATAAATTTGTAACGATTCATAGATTGATCTTTAGAGAGAGAGAGAGAGAGACCTATTGAATGTCTGTAAAACTAACTTTTTTATGAGAGCAGATTTTCATGAAATAAATCATGAAATCATTCAACGATAAAGACTGTTTATTTAACCAAGCGGACGGGTTTGCCCCAAGGAGAAAATTGACGCGGCGAGACCTCGTGGACATAGAGAAATGACACACACTCACTATTTATGTGTCGATGAAACATGATTTTTTTCTGCATTTTAAATTTTAGTATACAAAAACGGTATTGAAAATTGAAACAAATATGGCGACACTACAAACTGTCAAGATCTTTATTTTTTTCTTACTCTCTACTTAGTTCCTTACAATAGCAAAACGTAACGCAATGGCTTGAAAGCTATTGCTCGGCAGACATAGAGGAATGACACTAACAGTTTGTATATCTATGACACACATTACATAAAATTAAGATATATTTTTTTAACCAGTTTAAAATTTAATGTTTTTAGACAAAAGATAGCCTATGTCCATCCCCAGGATATAATCTATCTCCTTGCCAAATTTCATTACGATCCGTCCAGCCGTTCAGCCGGGAAAAGGTAACAAACAAACAAACAGACAAACAGACAGACAGACAGACAGACATAGTTACTATCGCATTTATAATATTAGTAAGGATGCACAACCTCGGTGCATTGAGACTATGCATCAGGAAAACTTGGCCGCCAATCTTCAGCTTCATTTCTTGGGAAGCCAAGTAACCCTTAGGCAAGACGTGACGGACGCACCAAACGATAACGCGTTACAAGTTCAAGGCAACGCCATCTATTGACAAAGTTCTAAACTGAACTCTTATTGGCCCCTTTAGTTCACTAGAAGCCGCGAGCTTCACTAAGCGAAGGGGTTTTGCGGAGGAAGAAAGGAAGTTGCCAGACCTTATTATATGACCGTGTGGCGGACATAGTGAAATGACACAAACTTTCTGTTTGTGCGTCTATGACATACTTATTTTCCTACTTTTTTTCATTGTAAAACTTAAATAACCCCCTTTTTCACTCACTTAGGAAAAGTATTAGGTACATAACTACATTTCCGGCCCATAAACTGTTTATATGCAAAAATAAAACATGTCGATCAGTTACCGCGTAAAAAAAGGACAAACACACTTTCGCATTTATGTTATTAATAGGGATTAAATAAAATAAACTTTTTGGTTTCAACGTTATATTTTATTTATTCGACCTAAATGTTTATCACTGTTTTTTTTTTTTTTTTTTTTAAATAAAAGTTGAATGACTGCTCGGCGGTTAGAAGGAGTCGAAGACTTTTCTCGCGAAGATTGTTTGTATTAAAGTATAGCAAAGTCCATCGAAAAAAACTGGTAGGGTTCGCTCGTGTGGCATCTCCGTTCTCTGCGGAAATAGCGCACAAGTATGTGTCAATATGGTTAGGTAACTCTTCACCCTGTCCGCCATTTGTTTTCTTCTCTACTCGCTCTGTTTCAGTGTCACGTGCTATGTTTGAACCACCATACTTGTGTGCGTTTCTGTCGAGTACACTCTCTTAACTGACTGCTCAAGAACAAGACAGGTATATTTAATTAAGTTTAGAACATTCAGTAGAGTTTTTATTTGGAAAAAATTAGATGTTATATATTTGAATACTTAGTTAAACTTGTTGCTTCTTACTTGAAATTCTGCTTCATAAGTGTTCATATTGCAACAAAATGTTTAAATATCTGTTTTAGCAACATCGTGGCCACGAATTAGTTCTACGAAGGGCTATGGATAGTGACTATGGCCGCAGAAATAAAAAAAAAACTTTTTAATTAAAACAACGGCAAACAACACCTGCTATACTAAGCTGTTTCCAAAGTTGGTTCTCAGAATAAAAAAATTGAAACGCGCATGCAAGAAAGAGTACACACACATATTTTTCTGTGTGGCGTAAGCGGCGCGCACTTGGATAGAAAGGCAACGTGCACATTTGGCTAGAAGGGCAACGTGCGCACTTGGCTAGAAAGGTAACGTACGTACTTGTCTAGAAGGGTAATTTGTGCACTGGCTAGAAAGGTAACACGCGCACTTGGCTAGAAAGGTAACGCACGCACTTGGCTAGAAAGGTAACGCGCTCACTTAGAAGAGCAACGTGCGCACTTGGCTAGAAAGGTAATAATGCACGCACTTGGCTAGAAAGGTAACGCGCTCACTTAGAAGAGCAACGTGCGCACTTGGCTAGAAAGGTAATAATGCACGCACTTGGCTAGAAAGGTAACGCGCTCACTTAGAAGAGCAACGTGCGCACTTGGCTAGAAAGGTAATAATGCACGCACTTGGCTAGAAAGGTAACGCGCTCACTTAGAAGAGCAACGTGCGCACTTGGCTAGAAAGGTAATAATGCACGCACTTGGCTAGAAAGGTAACGCGCTCACTTAGAAGAGCAACGTGCAAATTTGGCTAGAAGGTCAACGCGCGCTCTTGTCTAGAAGAGTAACGCGCGCACTAGACTAGAAGGGCAAAGCGTGCACTTGGCTAGAAGATTAACGCGTGCACTTGGTTAGAAGGGAAACGCGCTCACTTTCCTAGAAGGGTAACACGCGCACTTGGCTAGAAGGGCAACTCGTGCACTTGGCTAGAAGATTAACGTGCGCACTTGGCTAGAAGGGCAACTCGTGCACTTGGCTAGAAGATTAACGCGCGCACTTGGCTAGAAGAGCAACGCGCGCACTTGGCTAGAAGGGCAACGCGCGCACTTGACTAGAAGATTAACGCGCGCACTTGGCTAGAAGAGCGAGAAAGGCAACTCGCGCCCTGCGCGGGAAACAAAGCCATCCCGCCTCCCCAGATAAGGCCACTTCTCGATTATCGCCGTGGAACTGCGGGCCGCGCAGAGCTCAGATGTTTCCTGGCGCCTCCCTCCTTGGCTATGCATAAAAATGGGACAGATTTGACTTTGTAATGAGAAGACATTCTTGTCGGCGCCGCTTCTTCAAAGCGCTCCGCTAGCTACATTGTAACTCTGCCCGCATACCCCTCGCCAACCTCTGTCGGCCTTTGACAAGGAGGTGGGGAGATCGGGAACTCACCGACGGTTACGACTTGCTGGGGACAAACGCTTAAAAGCATATGATTATTTTTTCTCAGCAGCAAGCTGTCATCCTTCTCTCTGGTTTCAAACCCAATATGGTATGAACGACCTTATCGTTATCCATGAAGTGATACAACTCATATTTCAGTAAAAGGCATATGGCTGAGAATGCTAGATCACTCGGTGATCAGGAAGTTCTATGACTTATTCTTCGCTTAAAAGAATTTTTATAACATTTTTGTTTGAACTCTTAAATAAAGTTACTACTCCTAAAAATGTGTAACACATTTCGTTATGTCTAACATCGTATTACGAAAATATCTAATATATCTCTTTCACAGATGTGTTTATTGTAAGACGACACGTAGTGAAGAAGCAAGGATGCGTGTTTGAGGTGAAGAAGTGCATCGTGAGTTAACTCCCAGCTAACACGTTCCCCATTGGCTAATGTCAGGTCCAGCTCTGCTGTGATGTGAACATTATTGATCGGTGAGAGGCAAGCTTGTGTGACCACACAAAACTGTTCATTGTGGTCCTCCAAGACATTAGGCCACATTCTAAGAAATGCAATCTTTTGCTACATGGCATAAGAGTATAAATTATAATACTTATACAGAATCAATATAAGCAAAACAAGAAGTATACAATATTTTCTCTTAGGAAATGGAAAGTAATCCTTGTACAAAACCATCAACATGAGACTATAGACTTATGGTTTTTTGGCCACTGAGTGAACGTTCTTATATACTTATATTATATTCAATAATATGATGTTATTCTATGTTTACAAAAAGTCAGCACAGTGACTAATGACTGGAACATACTGTAGTTCCTTTAAGTATCGCAATTGAGTCGTTGAGGTAAGTCTTTTAGTTCTTGTCCATGTTGTCTCCATTATGTAAACCTTGGGAAACTAATATTTACCAATGCCTATTCATTAAAAATTCCAAATATACCAATTTTAAAACTATATTTGTTTGTTCTTTTTTTATTACAAATTATTGGCTTGTGTATAAAAATTTTGGACAAAATTTTCCTTAAATAAGTTTGAGAATAGAAGGAAAGTTTTTAAAATTCAAGTAGAATTTTCCAACTACAAACATATTTAATTAAAGGTTAAAGTTGAATTAAAAAATATATAGAGAAAGGCAAAAGTACAATTAACACAAGACGAAAAATGTTCAGAAATCACATTTTAGATTACCGTTTTATGAATTTCGCAAGGTGCAACTTACAAATTTATTACGTTTTGGCGCGCATTTTCTATGGCTTTATTTGAAGAGAAATTTTCCGAAAACTTTTAAATACGAAGATATTATGTGCATAGAGGACAAAGATGTTATTTTTATTTTGACACATAATGTTAACACCCGTTAAACTTTCACACGGTGAAAGAGTGTTAAAAATTGAATTATTAGCATTTTCTTTAGTGTTAGTTTTAGATATAAATCATCGTAAGAGGCCCGAGGTAAAAAATATGTTTCTCTACAGTTATAATTTTTAAGTTGTATTTTGACGTGACAACGTCTAATAAATCGATGAACGCCGGCTGCACGCACGAAAAAGTATCCCATTACGCACATTGTCCCGTTACTATGTGTCCCGTTACGGACATTGAACGCTTGCGCCGAATCTATCTCTCTTCCACTCGATTGGAACAACCATCGATTTGACTTTTTCGAGGCACATTAAACTTGAAACCCTCCCATTCGTTTACTACTTTTCCTATCATCGTCCTATCCTTAACAGAATAACACAGATTGGAAGAAGTTAAATAGCAAACATGTATAAATGTTATAGATAAAATAATCTCCTCGTTAAAGTAATAAACATATTTTAATTAATGAGTGCAAAGAGAAGTAATTTTATTAATTAAATTGTAGATTTCATTTCACTCCTCCTTTGCATCCATAGAAAATAGAGATGATTCAATAAAAATTATTCAATTTTATTCATAAATTTTGCAATAATTTCATCAATGTTTTGTTATGACGTTGTCACGTTAAACTATCGTCCGTAAACCGACTTTACAGACAACCAATTTTTTTTTCGGAGAGGTCTTGTGGCTTGCATTGTTTATAAACGAGTGTGAATTTCTTGCCTTGGGTGCATGTTGGTTCCTTGCTTGGTTTCAAGAATCCAGCCTTGAGCTACTCGGAGCCAGCTGGCTCTACCGCGCTCCTCTACCGATCCAGTCCTTCCGACCTGCGCGTCTGGTGACGTCACAGCGTGCTGCTGCGAAGCGCTGTAGCCTCGCTGGCCACACTTACTTTCATCCGAGTAATTTATTACTATTGTAATACTACATATTCCATCAGTATTAGTAAAATGCGTTAGTATTTAGTATGTGCGTTCAATGATTTTGCTTTCAATTATCAAAATATTTCAAAAATTTAAAAATAAATTGTAAAATTACATGTTTAAAACCGATCAAATTAAATCATACATTTATCAGTTACGTATTTATTTTATTAACCTGCCTTTGATAACCTTGTTATGTGAAGGACATATCTTATAAATGATTCCACCAAAATAAATAGTTTATAATTTGATTGTTTGTTTTCCCCAGGAAATAATGTCCTTGAAATTTTGAGATTAATATATTATTTTCGCAGGAATTTTTTTTTTACTTTTTAGTGAAAGAGATAAGAGAAAAAAATCTTTAAAAGAACCATAGCGAGTGGCAGTAAAGTTGATTGTTTGTGTTTAACATGTCATGGGTAGCATCCGACGGTGGGATTGAGGACAAATGAGAGACATATTCAAATGTAAATTTAAATAATGTTTTGAACACTTCTGGATGAATTATTAAAAAAATTATATAATCCATCATATTAAAATACTAAAATCATAAAAAATGGTTATTAAAAATTATGCATAAATGGTTTTTCACTTGATTAACATCTACGTACAAGCACTCCTGGGGTGTGATAATTATCAGTGACGCTGTAACTACACCTGTAAGACCGCGTGATTCTGTAACACATCCTGCAAACAACATGCACACCGCTAACTTAGCAACACGACGTAACGCAGCTATGTTTGTGGTCAGGTCTCCATTATGAAGAGCCTTCCATTGTGCTTTGACCAACCCTTGCTGTGGCCACTCGAAGCTATGACGCATGCACTGCCATCACTTACCCAAAACCCTCTTGCTTATTCCTTCAGTCAACACAATTCTCTCCATCAGTCTCAGGTGCATCCCAAGTCTCCCAGGTGCGACTGAGCGCATGATGACAGTGTTTTGGTAACTATGCAAGTAATAAGAATAATAGTGAACAAAATTAATTTTTATACACGAAAACCAACTTTACACTAACAACAAAGAAGAGTTTATTTGATAGGTTCACTTTCATTAAAGTAAGTCAAAAATCTAAAGTTTTAAACTGTAGTACCTATATTATTGAAAATTCTTCAATACTTCAATTTAAATAACAGTTTGCAGTTACATTAAATCAAAGATAAGATTAAATATTTTTATTTATTATTTTGAATGATAAGTATTCCATTGCAGGGATTAATGGCTTAAATTTAGGACGAATTGAAATTAAATTTTTAACTGAGTTTTATGAAATTATTTATTTGGCCTGTAAATAATTTTGTAGTTTTATTATTTTGATATATTATTATTAATTAGAATTACATAAGGACTTTAAAAACTAACACAGGAAAGAAACAATTTTAGGATCCAACTTTAATCTAAATATATAATTATTTCAGCTCACAGCTTTATTTTGTAACAAGTTATAGTTTTATAATTTAAAGTGTCACAATTATTATATAAAATTAAAAATTTTAACCTCTGTCTAATGCCAATTTACAGTCTGATAAGGAATTGCATTTAACGTTTTACATAAAATTTCAAAAAAGATTGCAATTAGACCAGGACACACACAAATCGTTTCGGAATTACTGTATTTCCAGCCTGTATGACTGCGATATCTGAGAGTTCTTAACTCGCTGAAGTTAATTGTAGCAAATTGTCACTTCCGACAAGTTCAAGGTCCTGGAATATAGCTCTTTACGCAGGACACATATGTATGGGTTATAAAAGTGAGTGAATTTTTTTTTTAACAATTACAAAGAAACTGTAATAACAAACCAAAATAAAAAAATTGAAGAAGAGAAAATTTTCAAAAAATATTTTATAGCCTCTGCAGCTATGGCTCAGATACTTATTGCTTTATTTAAATTTCGAATGTAGCTTTCGTGACGCTAGCACTGAGAACACATGCCATGGAAAATCTCGGTGTTAATAATCAAAAATATTATTGTTTGAAATAAAGTTTATTATATCAATGAATTAATAAAATTACCACATTATTTTTTTAAATCAAATTTTCTTTTTTTGCGGCCATAATTTTTATAGCAAATATTTAGGTATTTATTGAACATAATTTTTTTATCATTTTAAATAAACTTAAGCTTTTTTGCTTTGTTTAAGTGTCAATCCTCAATATCATGTATTCATGAAGTGAATTTGAAAAATATATATTTTTAACGTTCCTAAAATAGGAATATTTTTCGTTGTTTTTCTGCTCTTATTGTTTTAAAGATATTATATCGTCTTTATTTAAGCTTGCGAATAAGATTTTAATTATTATATAGAGAAGTTTAATGCTTTTAGTGATTCAGCCACCCACAGTAACAATAATATAACTGAAGCGATGGATCAAACACTGCACTTATAATACCGTATTGCATAATGATATTTGCATAAAATATTTGCGTACACAGCAATACCGCGATTTAAATCACTTGAATGAACGAACAGCTATGAAATGAAATTTCTTTGGGGGCGATGGGAGTAAACTTTCAGGCCAAATTTGAATGCAACGTTCTCGTGAAACATTGTTGTGAAACTTTATTTTTCCTATCCTAACTAAAAACTGTGTTTCCGCGGGTTATGCGATCCCATAAGTTGACTCTACCGACAAGAGTGTATCATCATAAACGCTATCACTGTCAATAGCGCCTTAATTTACTAATAGCACTATGTCGATCTCGAAGTTTAAATAAACTGTGTACATACGTGTTTCAGTCCAAATATCTTTAAACAAAACGCTGCAACTTAAACACAAATAAAACTTTTTAAATTCTATTTTAAAGCTATTAAAACTTCTACTAGTAATAAAAAAAGTCCTTGAAAAATTGGGAGTATTGAAAACATACCTATATATGTTATATTTTACACACGATAAAAATTCAAACTGTAAATTGGACATTCCGAGGTTACACACATATATGTATACACATATTATCGGAGAGCAAATTTTTCCGAAAGATTTTAAATCTCACTAGCTTCACTTGGCAGGCGTTGAAATTTCACACTCACACACCTAAACACACACACATATATACAAATGTATAAATTTTTTAGTTTGAAGAGGTACACATACACAAATAATCTCTGTGTGTCTCTAATTATCTTTATCTCTTTACGAACATGTTTATCTCAATATTTCTCTCTATTTCTCAATCTAAGTATATATTTATGTCTACCTCTATCACTGTTTTCTTTTATCTCTATATATTTATATAAATATATATTTTGATATATCCTATAAATATCTATATATTAATATCTATCTCTTTACCTTTACACATGTCACTATATATCTCTATGTACATATATCTCCTTATCTATCTCGATACCATTCTATAGGTCTCTATCACTCTATCTCTCTATGTGTCTTTTATATTTCATTCAATTCAATTCTGTCATGCGGGCGCACTGATACACCAAAAACACACGAACTGTTGCTAAACTATATGAAAGAAACACATTTCTGATAGGAAACACGTGCCACCTATTGTAAAATTGTTGGTATGAATTCAGAAACCTTCGCGGGCATGCACATAACAACTCACCAAAGTTTTATTGCATTCGGACGAACAGAATAGGAACGCATACGGGACAAACCAACAAACATTCATTTTTATACGTACGGATTAGCTTTTATAAAGCTACGATTTGTTTTGCTATCCAGTTGCTAACAATTTGAGTTAAAATTCAGACAGAAACCCAGTACAAGGAATAATACCTTAATGGATATGACTCGCACACCACCATTATAATTCGAACCGTAGAAAGAGTAACTTTCATAAAATATTTTCTGATAATTATCCGATACGACTCGCGCGCCCAATTTTGTACGTTATCTCATCTAGACGGTAACCTTTCACGTGTTTAAAAGGTCAAGTGTGCAAAATCTCATAGAGATCGGGTGAACGATGCTATTTCAGTGGAGGGCAATTGCACTTCCCTCAATCCGCGCCTGAGCCTGAAATCGGCGAACTTCTTGTGGGTACTTCTATAAAAATTTAAAAATATTATGCTCCTTATGGTTTTCAATTTAATATGTATACATTTTCTTTAAAAATAAAAAATATATATACTATGTATATACTAAATGCTGCGTTGTAGAAAACAACATACTCTGTTTAATGGTACAGTACAGGTAAATATTAATTTACAATTCTTTTTCAAAATTTTGAAAGCATTAACATTAACAAAATATCTGTAAATGTAATAATTTACCTACCCTGGTGGTCGTGTCAAACATTTTATGGCTCAATGTGACATTTTTCGATGAATTTAGAAACCATTTGCTGAAGTCTAAACACACATTTCTGATTAAATTCAAGAGATAATTATCAGATAAAAAACAATTTAATTTATAACTTTAATAATATATTTGTTAGTTTTACTTTCATTGACATTTTGTTAACATTTTCGTCACATGTAAGCGAATTTTGTGAACTCATTACACACACCTACGGATACAATTTGAAAAGCACTGTTACCTGCTTCGTCATATTTATAGTAGTTTAATTTCAGCTTATCCCATGTTCTCTTCAACTATTTCACACGCTTCGCAATTTTTGGAATTGCAGTCGGTTTCTTTACTTTTAGTGAAGAACATCGCTTCGTCTTGTAAGTGGACAGAGCACTAGCCGAAGTGACTGCCAAGAATAATATATACCTCTACTCTACAGCATTTAACGAGGTAATAATAATTTTTTCTAAGAATTTTTATAAGTTTATTTTCGCTAACTTTTCCGTGTTCATGCTATTTTAATTGATTGTTATTCTCAATATAAATCAAACAATACTGGCAATATCACTTGATATTCGCTGATCCGCATGTTTGTTTACTTGGCTCTATTTACACCAAATTTATCGGAATAATGCTGCAACAAACTGCACCTGGCCGAAGCGATTGTAGTCACAAACAAGTTTGTCGAAACTTGACAATATTGTTGATTTTGCGTTTTCAGGAACGACGTGATGTGATTTGTTGCGGGCGTGTGAAGTGACATAACTATAGCCAGCTTGTGTTCCAAGGCAGCGGCCATACTATCTGTAGAACATGGAAGTGGAAGGGTGGGTCATATTTAAAATCTAGAATGTTTGAATTAATACCACTTATAATTATAGTTATTGATAACATTTTAAATTGTTTTGAGATAATAAGCTTCAAAACTAATATAATGTATTGCATTGTTATATTATATGATTTTTTTGATGTGTAAACATCTAAGATATCGGTATACTACATTTGGAAGAATTAAGTTCGTGAAAATGTAACGTAAGTATAGTTTAATAACAAATTTCTCTGCTCGCGATCGACTTTCAACCAATTCTCAGTTATTCATCAACTGTCAGGAAGTGGCACTTAGGTAGTAATTATTTCGTCATTGTTCGGTTTTAACAGTTTAAAAGTTATTTCGTGTCTGCGTGAACAGACTACAGTGTCTGCTCGTCAAAGTTATGCGTATTATGAGCCTAATTATATAAAACGTGTCATTCATTCAATCAGTATAAATTTCTTCCTAATTATGCAAATAAGTATTGGGCTTGGATTAAATTACACACAAATACAACTGAAACTGCAAATAAATATTCTTTTCTTTTGAATAAAAAAGGCAACTTACAATCCCAGTGCTTTAATCACACCGTAATTTTGATGGCTGTAATAATTATGATTATAGCGAGTGGATTAATAAATAATTTTAAACATGTGTTCATGCCCAATAATTGATAACGTTAACCATCTTAATAAACATTTTTTTAATCGGAAACATAACTGCCATAACATGTATTTAAAAATAACAATTTCACTCATCCCTAACTAGCAAGAAACCTTTACGATACCGGCAGCGAATTCTAGTGGTGGGCGCAGAAAGTACGTGTGATTCGAATTCAGATATGTTAGTATTTAAAAAGCGAATAATTTAATTATCAGTTTATTTATGACGCTCGGCATTATTTTAAAGTATTCTACATTAAAATTCGTGTCCAATTTTTGTATTATAAGTGTATAAGTTAATTGAGAACACGTGAATTTTCTCGTTACCGGGATTAGATATTACACAACTCAGCGAAGAACTCAAAGACTTTTTCATGTTTTCTTTTTTTTTTTTGCTGATGCAGTAGTAAAATAAGTGGTAATTAATACAACAGTGGTTTATAAAGTAGTATAATTATAATAAATATATATTTTTTGGAACTAGTCAAGAATAAAACAAAGTTACCAAACAGCTTTGAATATTTAAAACATATTCACATGTTTAGCTTAGACAACACCATTAAACGAAACATAACCTAAATGTGTTTTTATTTATTATTTAAAATTGTGTTGGTCTATTCCTTAAATTTACTTCGGCTTAAAATATGTACACCATAGTTGAGGGACAATACTAGAATACAGTGCAACAAGCGACAGTCGTTTCCCCGCCACTGCCTCCACCAAGCAGCGCAGCTCCAGAACCGTAACTAACCACGTGCCTCGTGGTTTGAGGACATCTCCTAACCGAGGAACAATCTTGGCCGCGCGCTTGAGCCTGACTACATGTCCCGCTTAGACACATGCCAACATAGTGCGCCCCTCAGTAGCGCATCCTGCTTTACTTGTTTAGGCAGTAGGCTTGTGGAGCCTGCTACTGTCCTCTGAAGTTAATTGGTGTAAAGACACTGTACAGTCCTGTATTCTACAAGTGAAACATCCGCGACCTGGCCAGGAATTTAACCCAGGATCAGTGGCTCAGCACTGCGACGACTGGTGAACTATCTCACGAGATACTATTATTTAAAATAAACTAACATCGTATACGTGCCGAAATGTTATCCTTAAGAGTTGAATATCAATTAAACAAACAAATAACTTATTTTATTCGTAAAAATGTTAAGCTTCATGAGTAGTATAATAACAGCGGTACTGGAACTTGAGTCGGAGTGTGGAGCGTCGAGGAGGTCAATGACCGACTGACATCTGACATCACAGCGACCAATTTTGGTGTCAAATTTCATGAAAATTCCTTTAAAATGACCAATAATTCATATAATGTTACCTATTTGGAGGAAAAATAACCATTTGTAATGGAAAATTTCCCGTTTTAATTCCAGAAAAATTCAACAATCCGAAATGTCCCCAAAGACGTTTAAATTCTCCATGGTAACCCTCTACAATAAGCTTTTGGGAGGATCGTTGAATCTGAACATGACCTTTGATTGTTACCTGGACCGTGAACTTGGAATCTTTAATTTCCGACCAAAAAAAATTGTTTACTACTGATGTTCAGTTATCGAAACCATCACAGTACTCCGTTCGATTTCCGGCGAGAGTAAACATGCAATTTTAGACTTTAAAAGTTTTATAATTTATTTATTACAATTTAAATAAAGTTGTAATAAGAATTTCCTAACGTCACACCCGCAATCGTGGATTATAGAAATGTTGCACTTTCGTTACGCTCTCCAACTTGAAAAACAGTAGATAATTTTTATGTTAGAAAATCGACAAAAAAAATTTTATTCCTAAACAAAATTACTTACAAAATTTTATTTTAAAAACGCACTTACGTCGTGGAAACTGACGAGGGGTCATTCGATTAAAATAACAATAGAGCCTTCCTCCACGAATTCCACCGACAGACTGACATCCCACTATTAATGTCTAGGTAGATATTATGTCAGTCAGTATGACGTTATGACAGCCACCTTGTTTTCTTTTCTGGAGGCCACCATATTGGATCTGACATATAGTTTTCGTCCGATAGAATCGTTGCCCATTTATGGTCAAGGTCAAAGTCAAATGTCACGGTCAAATTGAAATATTCCTTCAGAGCCCTATTGGAGGCTGCCCATGAGGAGTTTAAGCCTCTTTAGGGACATTTCGATACTTTTTCATTTTTTCGGAATAAAAGGGAAAAATTTTCCTAAAGATGGGAACTTTTCTGGCGTCAGAGGTCAGCCGGTCACTGACCCCATCCTCGCTTCACACTGCGACTCCAGTGCCTGTACCGCCATTTCTATTCTACTTTCATCAGAACATAGTGATTTTGATTAACAATTTCTCAGTTGTGATAGAAAAGAAGGTGATTTTAGCATTATAGCTTGTGAAATTAAAGAGAAAATAATATAAATAATTTCATGATGATTACAGATATATAAAAAAATCTGCTTATATTAATACATAGTTAAAATATAGTTACTAAATACGGCTAATACTATTGGGTTCATATGGAGCCAGTTCGTTTAATCTATACGCTTGGAAGAAGATATGTAGAAATGTAAAGAAAATCATGGACTAGTTGAAATATTCGTTAGAGTTTCTTCCTACAATATTATCTCATCACTAGCGGCAGGCATTTTTCGCGAAAAAATCTCAACGCCTAATGGACTGCAAAAAGGTGTACCCGCACCAGCGGTTTCTTACTTGTGATTGGCGGCCGTCTGCGAGAGAAGTCATTGTCAAATTTGACCAAGCCACAGAGAACGCGTATTCTTGCGCACTGAATTACCGTGAGTGGTTTATGAAACTATCGACATAAGTTGGAAAGAAACTACCTAATCACGAAACACAGATGATGCTACAGTGTTTTAACTTTCAACTGGTCTCGGAATCTTTTCGCGAATTATGCATGCCCCTACTCATCGCCGCAAGCCAGTTACTTGTCGTTTAATCCCCCAGACGCAGACGCGACAAACGCAACGATAAACTCGCAGGCAATTAGCGGTAGTGCGCAGAGTGACGTCAAAGAGGACTCAGATGCGTTGCGTTAGCGGAGGTGTTGCGGCGGCAGGATGTCGCAGCAGCGAAGAGGAGTGGGGGCAGGCGCTCATGGCGCTCATTGGCTCCTTGTCCCACCAACCACGAGGCCTCTCTGCAAGCACACGCGGAGCTGCGAGGCACTAAGACCCCTCTCCGTCAGCGCTAAGTAAACCTTCATGCCGCGAGCTGCGTTCTAGCTTGTTTATTCAGCATGCCATTTTCGCAGATAGCGGGTACGTGAAAGATTAAAATTTCCACCTGTTAAAATGGTCGTTGACTGAGAGAAGGATGGCTTGGTTAAGAGTTGAATTTTGTTCTGGAACATGACAGCAAGGAATAGTCGAGGTTAGAATTGTATGAATACGAGCTACAAAATTTAATTTTTTTGAACTATTCGAGGTTATTTTTAGAGTTGGTAATACTTTCAAACATACTGTGCCAACCGAAAAGGTAATTTATTTTGTCTTATGCATATGTTAAGAGGAAAAATTAAATTGCATTAAAAAAACAAGCTTTTATTGAAGTTGGCAATTAATGGTGAAAAAAAAAATCTTTAAATTTACGTAATTCGTTCAACAGCTATAGAATGAACTATAACTCGCGCAGGCTAGGAAGGGCCTTGAGACGCGCAGGTCGTAAAACCGCCCCCCCCCCCCCCCCCCCTCTTACAGTCCAAGCGACGCCCGTGCTCTGATTGGTTGTGCCTGCCAAGGCCAGCGATAGCGCACGGCTGTCTAGTAGAATACTACCGTGCGTGAATATATCAGTTTTCCTCTTTCCGTGGTGGTGTTGTATTCACGAATAACTATACGTATTTTACAGAGTACCATGAGAATAGTCAGAGTTTGTGTGCACGTTCTCTTGTGGTACGTAACAATGACTCTTATACATTGAAGCTGAAACACAACGTTCTGCATAGTTAAACGCGAGAAGTTATTGCGAATGTGAATGAGTTCATGAAAAATGAAAAACCAGCTCAAATGCCCATAATCCCTTTTGCCGAAGTACGAAGACGTGTTGCTGCGGTTACAGGCGTGTCTAAAAATGTTGTTACCCAGATTACCAAAGAGATGCAGAGTATGGCAATCGGCGAAGGCACATGTTTCGCAACACCAAACAAACATACGACGCGTACGAAGCATGTAACGGGACTTCACGATTTTGATAAGTGTGTTGTGCAACGAATTATTCACCATTTTTATATGTATCAGAAAATCGCCCTACTATCCCAAGACTACTACAAGAACTGCGACAGGGTATTGGTTTTAAAGGAGAAGCAACAAGCTTACGAAAAATCGTACGGGAATTGGAATTTAGATGGAAGAAAACGAGAACAAACCGTTCTGTACTTACAGAGAGGCAAGAAATATTATACAAACGGATTGCTTACCTAACAGAGATAAAGGAAGCTAGGCAGCAAGGTTGTACGCCTGTTGAAACCAGTATCTAAATGCGAGCAAGTGATAAATGTTCACGCAGGTTGTGAAATAGGTTTTATCAAGGACGCGTTGTTAATGTGGCGTTCAAAGCAAGCTACAGGCGATTATCACATTGAAATGACCGCCACTAATTACAAGCAGTGGGTATTAGAGAAGCTTATATCTAATCTTCCAGAAAACAGTGTTCTAGTAATAGACAACGAACCGTATCACAATAAACTCTGTGAAAAGTGTCCTAACTCCAACTCCAAGAAAGAGGACATGAAGACATGGCTACATGAAAAAGGTATTGCATTCCGGCCCGACATGATGAAACCAGAGTTGTACGAAATAATAAAAAACACAAAGAACTATATAAGAGTTATGTTATTGACAAGGTCATGTCACAGCACTCTCACCGAGTTTTAGGTCTTCCTCCATACCACCCTGATTTAAATCCTATCGAACTCATATGGACGGACGTTAAACAGTGGGTTGCGCAACAAAATGTTGATTTTAACATTAAAAGTGCTATCGTTTTGTGCAATCAACGGTTCTCCGAGATAAATCAGGGCGTGCACATGTACAAACAATCGGAAACGGATATATAACACAGGAAGGGGCAATTGATATCGCTGTGGAAGAAGTCATAATTACCTTAGGCGAAGAAACTGACACTTCAGGTGACACCAATAGCTACAGTGATGACAGAAATCACTCTGAAAGGGACAGCGAGTTGTCTGGCATTGAAGAACTGCAGTAGGTAAGTAAACTGGAAGATGTATTTTGGTGTCAGTATAATGTATACTGTGTATACATGTTTTGCTGTGCCGACAGTATCCGCTCTGAAAGGGATAGTAAAACGTACATATTTCAAGTATTACAGAAGCGAACCGACTACACAACAGCAGCGTGATGCTTTCAGTATGGTGCGTACCGTACTCATGTTTTCTTTCCATGGCACTCCCCTCTCCGTCGCAAAGAAGAGGAGGGATCTAAGCTGCGCAGTAGAAGCTCGTTTTCGTCCGTTTTTAATCTACATCAAAACCTTTCCTACAGCGAGCCACCAGTACAACCATGTAAACCGTAATTTTTTAAATGAGACTAAAATAATAATGAAGTCATAATCAAAACAAATAATTTTAATGAAAAAACGGTATGTGCTCTTTTCTTTCATTTTCAAACTGAATCTATACTAAATAATAAGTAACTATTAAAATAAGTGGTAGAAAATTTCAGACAACTGATATAAAGTGTGTGTGCTCTCTTCTTTCGTTTTCAAAAGGACTTTATCTTCATGAATAGTCATTACTGATAGAAAATTTAAAGGCGGGTACAGACTAGAACATTTTAGCGAACAGAACAGCGAACAGTGTTCGACACATTTTACGAACAGTGTTCAGATTTCGAAAGAACATTGTTTGCGAACATTGTTCGAGGTGTGTTCCCTGTGACCCATTCCGTACTTAGCAGTGGCACGATGAGTACACAGGCGCAAGTAGCAGCAGCTGTATATATTTACATTCACTATGCGGTTAAAAAGCGAAGGAAATCTCGCCGTTGGTGGATTACAAAACTGTATGAAAGTAGGACAACATATAGTGGCTCGAACTTGTTGGCAGACTTAAGTTTTCAGTCAGTCAGTGGTCTTTACAAGAACTTTACAAGAATGCACCCATCAGATTTTGAGTGGTTGATCAATTTGATAGGAGCGAAAATTGGTAAGAGAGATACGTCGTTCAGAAAAGCAATTCCAATTACAGAAAGACTGGCATTGACATTACGTTTTTTAGCAACTGGTGATTCGTATACCAGCCTTCAGTATGTATTTAAAATTTCAAAACAGACTATCAGCACAGTTATTCCTGAAGTGTGTTCTGCTCTCATCGAAGGACTTGAGGATTACATTAAGGTAAGTATTGACTTATTGTGCGGTACTGTGTAATTGAAAGATTTATTAACGTAATTTTCTACATTTATTTATAAGAAATGACAAAGTTGTTTACACTGTGTTACAAATCATTAGGAGCACTGTAATTAAAACAAAAATATTTTATAAGAGATCGTGAATAATGAAATCATCATCATCAGACGTCAAGGTAGGTGATCCTGCTGAAGGACACGGGGTTGTAGGGTTGGACAATACAGTGTTTGACTGCATGACAGAGTTGTCCGATGGAAAATGACATGGATAGTGTGGTTGTATAAAATTCTGAGTGTTATTGTAGAAACCCCTGTTAGCGCGAAGGAAAATACCCATAATGTCATTTTCAATTGTACATCTAGTATCAACGTTGTACTGTCTCAACTTAGATGCGACCAAATTTCCAAAATGTTGGCACTCATCGTTAAGCTGACTCGCGGTGGACGACAATATATGAAAGGCTTTGTCCAGACGTGCATCTTCGACTCGCTGCTTCTTCTTTTTCGGTACAGTTTCCTGTGCTGATTCTCCAACTGCACCACATTCTACGTCTCTCTCTTCGCTTTCTACTCGCATCTGAAAAATGTCATAATAAGTAATTATAAATAAATTATCGTTTGAGCCAAATAATGTTTCACTGGTTTTATAGCTACATCGTTTAAATTGTTATTACACCACACAACAGTAATTCTTGCATTTTGCAAAATTTCAAGTCAAATACGTGTGTATAATAATGTTTCTGCGTCCCCTTCATTGGACTAGTTGCCACTGAGTTAGGCAGAAACATAAACATGTAAATGAAATAAATGGGATAAATGTCAAAGGAGAATTATAACAATCGGTCGTTACATGTGGTTCTGAATATATCTGTTACAGATTCCTACTACTGAAGAAGAATGGGCGGCAGTATCAAGAGAATTTGAAAGCAAGTGGCATTTCCCACATTGTGTAGGCGCGCTCGACGGTAAACACGTTGTATTACAGTCACCTATGAATAGTGGAAGCGAGTACATAAACTACAAAGGATTTTTCAGTATAGTACTTTTTGCTTTGGTAGATGCCAATTACAATTTCTTATTTGTAGATGTGGGATGCCAAGGCCGAATATCGGATGGTGGCGTATTTGCAAATTCTGAGCTGGGCAAAAGGATTGCATCGAACTCATTGCATCTTCCTCCCGCCGCCCCATTGAGGAACAGAAACACAGATATCCCATATTTTTTATTGGGGATGAAGCATTTCCTTTGTCGGGCAACCTTATGAAGGTATATGTTGGTTATCATCGTAAAGGGACAAAGGAACGGATTTTTAACTACAGGTTGTGCAGTACTCGCAGGGTTGTGGAAAACGTGTTCGGCATTGCATCTTCAGTTTTTCGCGTGCTGAGGAAACCTCTTCTCTTAGAACCACAAAATGCTGAGCGAGTTGTAATGACTGTTGCCTTGCTTCACAATTTCTTGAGAAAAAGACCAGAATCTGCTACAGTTTACACACCCCCGGGAACATTTGATAATGAAGAAGCGGGAGACGTAATACACGGGCGTTGGAGGGATGATGGTACAGATATGGGTTCGTTGTTGTCAGTTACAATGGTTTCCCGCAGATCAAAGAATGCGGTACTTGACGTAAGGGAAGAGTTGGCGGAGTATTTTACACGAGAAGGGAAAGTAACGTGGCAAGATGAATATGCTTAGTATGAACGTTTGGTACCAAGCAACTTGTACTTACCGTCGAAATTGTCTTTCTTGGTTTATTTTTGTCCAGCAAGAAACGTAGACTTTCGAAAGCGAACCAGGAACTTCTGTACATTTCGTCAGTTCCTGTAACAAATTACTGTTTGTAGAACAATTTGTGCGACTTAAAATTTTGTTTACGTAATCAAAATGTACTAATGTTTTAAAAGAATCCACTTTACAAAATAAAACTGAAATGAACCCACCTTTTCCAGTTCCAGCAGTGTCTTTCATTTTCTTCCTCTCCCTTCTTAATGCTGATAGAAAACTCTCCATTTTCTTCTTACATTCGTCCACATCTCTGTCCATTTCGGCCCCGATTTCTTCCCACGCGTCTTGTTTTCTAATTTTGTTGAAATGATTAACATTGTTTGGGTCCCATATCACTGTTTGTTGTTTATACAAATCTATCAGTTTTATTTAATCTTCCTTGGACCACTCCATTCTCATATAACAAAAGAGTCACGCACCGCTACTAACTCCGTGAAGACAACACCGCTCCACGTCGACAACTGAATGTTCGCAGGAAGTGTTCGCAGCGACGTTCAGACTGTTATCCGAGCCACGGCGAACATCCTTTGATGTGACGGGCAAAAACCGACAAATATCGGATCGCAACCGAACAAACAACCGAACATTTTTTGTTACGGGGAAATGTTCGTTTTCCCGTCCACATTGGTTGCAAACATGTTCGCGAACAATGTTCTGTCCGTTGAAATGTTCTAGTCTGTACCCGCCCTAAGACAACATGTAGCAAACGCTCACAACTCTGTTTTTCCATTAGAATTGTGTTTTAACGCATTTTTCTAAGTTTAAACATACTAAAAAAATTACCTTATACACAGTCGTAATACATTATATTGTTGTTTAACGAATTAATTAAACTTAAATATTTGTTTTTATTTTTTACTTCAAATTACAATAAGAACAAATATTTTGTTTTTGACGTGACAACGTCTAATAAATCGATGAACGCCGGCTGTCCGCACGAAAAAGTGTCCCGTTACGCACATTGTCCCGTTATGCACATTGTCCCGTTACGCTCATTGTACGCTTGCGCCACATCTATCTCTCTTCCACTCGATTGGAACAACCATCGATTTGACTTTTTCGAAGCACATTAAACTTGAAACACTCCCATTCGTTTCCTACTTTTCCTATCATCGTCCTATCCTTAACAGAATAACACAGATTGGAAGAATTTAAATAGCAAACATGTATAAAAGTTATAGTTAAAATAATCTGTTCGTTAAAGTAATAAACATATTTTAATTAATGAGTACAAATGAAAGTAAATTTATCAATTAAATTGTAGATTTCATTTCACTCCTTCTTTTTATCCATACAAAATATTGATGATTCAATAAAAATGATTCAGTTTTATTCATAAAATTATCCAATCATTTCATCAATGTTTTGTTATGACGTTGTTACGTTAAACTATCGTCCGTAAACCGACTTTACAGACAACCAATTTTTTATATAATTTTATTTCTTGCTCTTTTGTTCATATTGAATTAATTTTCTTATAAATTCCTCGAAAAGCACCACAAAATCAGTTTTTTAAGTCCTGATAATTTCGGGGGCAATTGTTACCAACCCGTTACATCACTCTAGGGGTCCGATGGTGCCCGAATAGCCTACCTCTGGAGCACGTCAAATTCAACGTACTTCAATTTTCCTGACTATCTAAAAATCTATGTCAAATGACCTTCCCTAATGATTAGGAGGGGGGAGGGCTGTCGTACTCCAGGCATATTTTGCACCATGCCCAGGCCTCATGGATACACAAAAAGCATGTTTATTTATTGCACATACTTCGAAAGTACTTTTTTTTATTTCCATAGCTCGAAAAAGTAGTGGTGGTTTGTCCCTATGACCACCTTTTTTTCTCTCTTCGGGTCAAGGTCAAAAATTATTGTTTTGCCATATAGATTACATATACTGGCAAAGTTTTTAATCAATCCGAAAATTAGAAGTAGGCTATGTTAAAGTTGACTTCCAAGATTTGATTACATAGTTACTAGTAAGGCAAATAATGTCATGTCAAAATAGATTAACTATCTAGTATTCAAATGCAATCCGGAACCAATTGGGTAAAGAACCGGTAATTGTAAATTTGAATCATGCTGGGGAGTAAGCATTGAACCTGTAGGCTTACCACCGGAGAGTAACTTTAATATTTCTTTGTGTTAGTCGTACTTAAAATATAAGTATGCAATAAATAATCATACCAGCATTATAAGTTTATAAAAAAAATAATTTTCTGAAGACGGTCTGTGAGTTAATTTTCTTCCTATATTTCATCGATTTAAAATGAAGCAAACATTTTGGTTGTTATGAGTGTTAAGTTTTCATAATTGTTTGTAATTATTTCATGATTGACGTCAGAAGTTAAGTTTACAAGCAATACGGATCGCGTAATGCACAGTCGCCAGCTATGTAAATGCAGTGCTGTGAACTTTTCGGTGCATCCGTCCGTTGACGTGTGTTCGGTGGAGTTGTGGTTAGTGAATTTTGCCAAAATGGGAAGATTGTGAAAAGAAACTAGGATTTGACTGAGGTTATCTGGAAGTTTAAAAGGGCTGGAAATGTGCTGGAAAGAAACACAAGGAAATCGGTTGACACATGAGGAAGGTGCTGGGACAAGCGGGCAAGCAGTTGGACAGTGGTTGACGTGTCGATAATGGCCATGCAGATCGTCACCTCTGGATGGACAAAGAGCACGCAACCCGGCAAGAGAGGACGAGAAACAACTTCACATGCCCAGAGACACTGTGCTGGAGTTGGAGGTCGCCTGCTGGAGTCCAGTCACAGCGAGCAGAGCGAGCAACCCGAAGACTGTACAGAAAAAAAAACATTTTCTGACTTTTACAAATTATTACTACTATGGAAACAATTTTCCAATAAATATTCTGTAACATTTTATGATAGATAGGTATATTGTATCTCTGTACAAAACATGGCTGTAATTATTTTTCAGTAGGTATATAAAACACGTTTTCCGAGGATTGACGAAAATTGGCACATAATTTTATATTTAAATTGATGTTTCACTCTAAAAATTTTTTTTTAAACCATGGAAAAGATAATCGATTAGTCAATAATTGGACTTTATTTTGTTTTATACTTCATAATAATGAGCGCATTTAACACTGTAAACATATTCAGAGAACAGATTACAAATAAATTTAACTGTTGCAGGTACTGGGATAACAGAAAGTTCAATTGCTGGCTAAGAATCCAGCCCAGTATTACTGCGAACAATATTTTATACCGATACAGCTGTTTTCATGATAAATTACTCATTTAACGTTAAGATTTCTGGATCATTTACAAAGGAAAAAACTACAGTGTAGCGAGTGGGAGGTTGCACTACGTGTTTAACGGTAAAAGTGCTGACAGCTGAAGACCCGGGGAAAGTCGCAGCACGTGGAGTGACCTGTGATGTCACGGAGCGAGTGGCGAGATGGCAGTAGGTACCAGGGTATGAAAAAATCCTGATTTTTTTTCTAAAAATAAAAAAAATCTTATTTTTTTGATTAAAATCGGGGTTTTTTGATTAAAATATAAAAAATTGTAATCTGTGTAATATACAGTACATTTTTATGACTGTTTTCATGACTTGACTTTGCTCTACAGTACAATTAATAACAGATTAATTCATTTTGTAAAGACAACATACCTAATTTTCTTTCTTTGAAATAACCACATTTTACATTGCATAATGTTTTAAGGAAACATTAATGATGTCACTTTATGAAAGTTTTTAGTACAGTAACATAGTTAACATTAGTAAAAAAAAGATGCCTTATAGAAAATAACTACACCATTGAAAATATATCATATTTAAATGTAACTTTGTCACTTCTGTCATCCCTTATAGTCTTATAGTCCAATTGTTCTAAATAAAGTAATTTAAACCAAAACCGCAATTTCCTTTTTTTCTTCTTCTCAGAATTGCCTACATATGAGAGTATTTAAAGTAAAACTTCTACATAAAATATTACTTATTACTTATTATTTTAAACAAAAACACAAGTTTTGCAGCTTTTTCTGTACCCAGTTGATTTCTTAATGTTGACTGAACCAAACCAGACATACCAAAGAACTGAAAATTTCCTTCCTACAGTTATAAAAATAGCATTTGACATTGTTGGAAGACAAAACTGTTGCCAAGGAGATATGACACACACACAACACAAACAAATGAGGTAGAGGAGAGAAGAGAGAAAATGAGGTGGCATTTAAAGGTACATTACACCCACCTATATTTAACAAGTGTTTCAAAATAATTATAAATACATTGTAGAAGAAATTAAGTACTATTCAATTTTCATTCTATCTTTGCAGCAGTCAATTTTTATGTAAGTAGCCATGATTACTTGGTTTAAACAATACAGTATAGGAAATATTAACGTTCATACTATCATATTATAAATTGATTTTAATCACTGATTTAAAAAAATTCACATATTTAAATCATGATTAAAATCACGATTTAAATCATGCTGATTAAAATCAACATACCCTGGTTGGTACAGAGGACCGACTGAGCGAGTTGGTATGGCGAGTTGCATCGTACCACGCTCAGTCAAGGAAACAAGACCAGCTGATACCTGAGCAGTGGTTATAAACACGCTGAGCGAGTGGCTACTCGCTGAGCGAGTACAGGCATGCAAATCTACTAACTCTACTTACATACACAACACCGCTACTCTATTATCCAAGCCTTTTCCACCCTTGGTCAGATATACAAGATAATTTAAATGTTAACATATTCGTTGGTTTTTTTAAAAATAATCTTAATACAGAGTATTAATTGAATATTAACTTGTTCCAAGACAATGCGACAAAAACGCTACTGATAAAAAAACGCATGCTTCAATAAGCTAACGTTCATGCTTTGACAGTTGATCAAAGGTCGTGAAAGAAACAAAGAGTAACAAAGAATTTTGTGACTCTTGAGGTCCACTGTACGTCGTGTTCAGTAATACTTGGCGGTGACTTTGCATGTGTTCCTTCATGGATACTGCGTGAAGATGCTCTTAGTTCAGTTTATACACTGCTTTGTGATCTCGGGACATTCAAAAAATTGGTTTAAGTAATATTTATGTATTGTGTTTGTATTGTGAAAATTATTTAAACGACTGAATGTAAGTGACAGGTTTTAATTTAGTGACAAATACAACGCAATTATTTCCTGGACTCACCGGTTCAGAAAGTAAATCTATAATATAAAAATGAATCGCAAAATGTGTTGGTAAGCGCATAACTCAACAACGCCTGAACCAGTTTGGCCAATTTTTTTTTAAATGTTCGTTGAAGCTCAAAGATGGTTTTTATGGCGAGAAAAATTCGAATAATTGCCGGAAAAACCCTAAAACCAGCCCTTTTCTTTTTCCCATACAAACGTTTTCTAACTAAAACGAGCACTCATTGTTGTTTAAACAACGTCCTAACGTCAAAGAGTCAATTTGCACTTTATTACCTCTGTACAAAGTTCAATCATATCTATCAAAACAGTGTGCTTTGGAGCACAGATAAACAAAAAAAACCGAAATAGATTAGTTCAATTTGGTCGGCTTGAAGGATTTGACTCCAAATCATATCAAATTAAAAAAAAGTTGAAACAACAACAAACTGTCAATGTCAGTGTTTTTTTTTCTTGGATTTTAGGTTACCTACCCTAATGAGTTTGCTTTTGTCAACTTATACACGAAACAAATTCTTACCTATATAGTGTTTTGTGCAGTGTTTATTTACCCATGATTGCTAATTATTTCATGTGATAAAACAATCTATAATATAGATATGACTCCTATTAAACGAATCAATTTAGGTAGAAGAACCCGAAATGCTACAAACCAAGCTAATTACCGATCTATTCATGCACTACAATGAAAATAAAAATTATTATGTTTCACATGATTAACAATAAAGTGATTTATTATTTTTTTAATTATCTTTTTATTTATATGTTTTATTTAATTATATTTCTTATTGACAACACCCTATCACCAGGGTGACGGTTCTGTTCAGGAGAATTTTTTGCCCCGACTATAAAATATGTAGGAACAAAAAAATGTCACATTACAAATCATTTTGACAGGACTTTATTTCAATTTAGTTTGGCAGTACGAAGTCTGCCGGGTCAGCTAGTAAAGAATATAAACCTCAGCTTCACTTTGATTATTGGAATACATTGTTCTCTACCAGCCCTTGATATCTTTGAGCCAAAAAAATATAGTGTAAGAAGAAGTTACCAATCCATGTTTGACCTGCCAAGAGATGTTATCTTTTCATTCAAAAATAAATATTTTAATATTCTTGTATGTATTTGGTTTTAGTCTAGCTTGGAGTGAAATAGCTTCGCGAAATTACAGAGCTGCTATCAATAACAGCCTATCTAGCTGAAACCTCTCGGTGCATGATCGAAATGACAACAATAACTGCTGAAGTGTAGATGTGCGAAAACATCAGGTGAGTGGCAGTGAGTGGAGGTGCGCCATGATATCAGGATGGTAAGGGAGCGCAGGGTTGGAGCGGAGATGATAAATAGGTTGGAGCGTTCAGATGGCGTGAAGATATCAAATGGACGCGAGCATGCGGAGGTGCGTGAAGATACCTGGCTGGTGGAAGCACGTGAGGGTGGCACAGCGGTGACGTGTGCGGTAGTTCTTGGATGTAAGTGGCGGTAATACATGCAGCAAGCAGAGGTGCGTGCAGAGATACCAGGTTGGTAGAAGTGCTCAGGGGTATTCCGGAGAATTTAGACAAGTAGATGCACTCAAAGATGTGTGAAGATAATAAATGGTGGCTGCGGAGATGCGTTATAATATCAGGCGTGTAGGAGCGCCCAAAGGCGACGCGGGGATGACAGATGAGTGGGAATGCTAAATATGTCTGAATATATCAGCCTGGTATAAACACGCATGAGTGGCGCGAAGATGACAGATGAGTGGGAATGCTAAATGTGTGTGAAGATATCACACTGGTATAAGAACGCAGGAATGACGCGAAGATGACAAGTGAGTGGGAATGCTAACGTGTGTGAAGATATCACACTGGTATAAGAACGCAGGAATGACGCGAAGACAAGTGAGTGGGAATGCAAAATGTGTGTGAAATCAGGTTGGTATAAGCACGCAGGAGTGGCGCGAAGATGACAGGTGAGTGGGAATGCAAAATGTATGTGAAGATATCAGACTAGAAAGCGTGTGCAGGGATGGCTTGGCAATGATAGACAAGCGAAAGCACTCGAAGGTGTGTGGGATATAGAAAAGGAATCGTGAGAAGGTGCACTGACGGTCTTATCTGTATTTGCTTTGGTACAACAGCCTTCCTTTTAACCCTAATAACTATTTACAGACTTTATACCTTCTGTAATTTAGTAAAATAAAATGTACAATACTTTGTATTCTTATTTTCTAGTTTGGCTGAAGAGATTTGTTTGTTTAAATCGAAATATTTACTACTTGAGTGTATAATTAAAAGCCCATATAGGGTGAGGGTATGTTTCGTTAATATATAAAATTTTATGTTTAGTTAATTTATAAAATATATATTACAATAACTAAAATTCCTTTGGTGGTCCGTCTTACTGTTGCTAGAGAGCTGCTATATTTTCAGGGAATTTAAATTATAAGAGATATACAGTGAAATAAAGTTTTGTTCACTTATTTTTCTAAAATCGTTACATATATTTTGACATTAAAAAACATACAGAAATACTGATAATTATTTCACGGATAAATTTTAAATTATTTGCTATCAACAACACTTTCTTGCATTTGCTTACAGTAGATTGAATTCAACATATATCTACTATAAAAGAGAAGTCCTTTTACAATAATTATTAGACTTAACCAATAAACCAATAAATTTTAATTTTTATAAACATTACTATTTAACCCATCGATTTTTGTAAGTATTTTAAAAAGTTCATCATAATAAAAACATGTATCTTCTTTTCTGTGGTTGGATATACTGCAAGCCAGTAGCTGGATGCAGGAGGAAGCCGTCCACTAAAACACGGACTAACGGCGCAGAGAGTGGTCCGAAGCGGAACGGAGGAAGAAGACACTGCACAATAAAACAAAAATAATTAAAGCCAAAAAATATATGGAGACGGTTCATGAAGCAGAAGAAAATTTACAGGGGAATGAAATTCGCCAATAACAGCTTCCACTTACCAATACTGTGAGTTGTTCAGTCGTCACACCACGACGACGGCGGGGATGTCAATTTTGGTGAAATGGTAATCCCGGGAACGGAAGAAAGTTGTACTACATTACATATTTTTTTAAAAAATTAGCTAGGTCTAGCAGTAGCTACTCTCCCATTCGTTTGAGAACTACATCCAGAAGTAGTTCACCATTCACGACAGACTCAGATCAACTCGTGCGCTGACGAAGTGTAGTGAAGACCGGCTGGAGATCAAGTACCTTTATCGGAAGGATACAATTGCCAGAATAGGACATAGGAGGATCCACCAACGGATGACTGAGCATAAAGGTTTCAAGGTATTAGAAATTTGGGGGGAGGGGGGAGGGTTGTTTTCCATGCTGTACAGCGGATGAATACAACTGGGCCGAAAGTGGGGACTATTTTCGTACGCAAGGATGGACCATGTTAGGTTCATTGTGTGGAACAGGAGAGGAAACACGCCTCTGTCGTGGCGAGAAAATTCTATTCGGTTGGAAAGGGGGAGAAAATCTGCCTGGAACCAACAATGTCACCGCAAGACATGACGACATGGCGACACGCCGTCTCGCGACGGAAGACAGGACGTGCGAGACAGCGCTGCGAGAGTCGCTGGTGTCTCCTCACCATGCGGCGTCTGTCAGCAGTTGCACTGGCTGACGCCTGTGGTGGCGGAGAGAGAGAGATTTAGGAGTACACAGGCCTGGAGGACATATACAAAATGAAGACTCTTAAAGTTTTAAAACTGAATCACCAAATAAATATTAATCTCCTTGAAATTATAACTGAGTAAAAATGCTGACAGATTAAATTTTAAACGGTAGCAAGAGCAGAAAACTTCGGGATGTGAACGTTGCGCCTTCGTGCACAGACCTAGGTCTGATGGAGATGTGCTCTTTCCGTCTGTTCCTCACCATTTCGTCGCGAACTCTTTGGGCGTGGGCGCGATTCCCCTGCGGCGCGTGCGAGAAGTTATGTCATAACTTAGCTCAGGGGGACAGCAAGTTCTCAACTTCTGCGGGCTTTGGTAGGGACAGCATGTGCTTCTTCATCGCGTCTCGCGTGAGTCGTTGTGCACAGCAACGGCGCGCTTCTGTAAGTGTTGGTGACCTGTTTTTATGCAGAGTCAGGTAATTTCATGTTTCGGCACTGCTCTGATAAATTGTATTTGCTTCTTCTAAGCTTGGCGGTCTCAAACTCATCCAGAAAATTTTGGTCTTGAGTCATACCTGCATGAAAGAAGTCCATGTGTGATATAATTTACTACACGGCATACGTAGTTCAGCGAAGAGCAATTGAGAGAAAATGGTTTTCTTGTTGCGTTCAAATATACTTTAATTTATGGTCTTGGCTTGGTCGTTTTTGCAAGTCGGGTTTGCACTTGGACGTAAATGAACAGCCATAGTTTTGTTTGTGAAGTTTATCGAAGTAGTATGCCACGTTGCAGAATCGTACGACGCGTGTTTATGTTGGCGCATGGGTGCGGACCTTCATTTTGCATGATGTGGGCACTAGCTGTCATTCAAAAGTTTTTGTAAAGTAAAAATTTTTGTTACTAAGATTTTTTATGTTATAACCGCTAAGCCATTTTAAGTTAAAGTTATGGCTAGCTCAAATTTATGTTCTTAATGCTTATTTATGTCAGAGTAAGTTACTGTAAACCAATGCTCATTCTTGGAGCGTTCTATAATTCAGAAATAGTTTTATAAGTTGATAGTATGTCAGTTCAGCATACAATTCCTTATAAAATATTCATGACAGTTTACAAACCGTCTGTCTATGAGAGACACTGTAAATATATTGTCAAATGATTGCTGTATGTTAATCCACTCTCATGTAATACCATGATACGACGCATAGTTATTTTTGGTGTACATAAACTGTCTCCATATTTTTTGATGAATATTTGTAAATTCACTCTCGTTAATGCCTTGTAGAATTGAGTCATCACTATCTCCTAATATTTGCGTTTGTCGGTCTCCGATGAAATATTAGGATACTTTTTCAGCTCATAAAATTTGAAGCTTATTTATTTTAAGGAATAAAGACACAATACCTGTGTATACTAGATAACCATGTTTGTGTCAGGTCATTGTAAAGGGAATTACTGTTGTAAAGGGAATTACTGTTGTAAAGTAGTTTTTTGTAACAACCAGAGAAGTGTAATGTTTTCTATATTATGGTGTATCATGTATGTTTGGTAATTATCATAGGCTTCGTAAGTTTTTTTCCCCAAGATTCTACAAATGGATAATGCATTTATGATTTTTGTTGTAATTTGTTCGTTAAAGATAAATGTAACATTGCCTATGTGCAGTTAATATTTTTAAGAACATTTTCTCTGTTCAGTTCTTTGACCTGTTTTTGTGTACTCATCAATTTTAATAATGTAATGAATGTTTTGATATTTTACGATTTTTTTTTCGTTAACAGCACTTTGTTTATGTTACATGGCAGTTATCACGAGGTTCAATATAATCGTGCTTAAGATGCACAAAAATACTTTTTTCACACCTTCAAATAGTTTATGGCTTTTAAAATTATTTTTTGTATAATAAGAAAACTGGGGAATTGGATAAGTTAAAGGTGCTCCACGAGTGATGTGGTTAAGTCGCTTTCATTCCCTTTATTATTGGTTCATATTAACATATATTTTGATGACATAAAAATAGCTAAAACTGGCACAGCGCAAGGATATCATGCTGGCAGGAGTGCTTATGTTTGGCTCAGAGATTTTACGTGGTAGGAAGTGCGCCGATGTGGTACATCTATATTGGTTCAGTGGGAGCACTTTAGGATGCAAATTTATGACATTGCCCTATTTTTGATAAACTTTAAGTCTACAAGCTACAAGTTATATGTTACAACTGAAGTTCTTGCGGTTTTAATGCTAAATTAATTAAAAAAATTAATTATTATTTTTTTAAACTTATAAAACTAAAGTATACTGTCGCAGTTCGAAATTTTTCAGGGTTGTTGAAATCAAATTTAGGGACTTTACTGACGGGACTCTGGGCTGGCTACTCTGTTCACTCGTCAGCGCAAGTGGCGTGACCATGTAATTGGGGCATGGGGCCGGCGCGGCGCGCTGCGGGCTGGCAGATTTTTGTTTGTTTGTTCGGCCGCGCCTGGCGCAGCCACGGGCCGCAGTTACTGGGGCGCGCTGTCGTAACAAGCCGCGCGGTGTGGCCTGCACGTCGGGGTAGAGGGGGGTAGTCTTCCCAGATGTTCTAGTTAGTTGTTTAGTAAATTTGGCTTCAATAACGAGCATTTGTTATGCTAGGCGCGGCAGTGCGCGTGAATTTAAGCGCAAGTGAGTGGTAGCTCGGGGCTCACTCAGGCGGAGGCTATGGTTGCCGTCTGAGGTAACGAATTACTTAGATCGTAAGGAAATTTAAGTTTAGTTCGTAATGTAGTTTAAGTTTAGATCGTCATGTAATCGTCTTCAAGCACTCGGGTGGAGGCTATGGCCCTCGTCAGGGGTCACGCATCATAGTTTTGAAAATGTAATGTTCGTTCGGGTTGTTAAGGGCAGGAGAGGCCCCTACAATGTTTTAAATTAATCGATCAAGAAAGGCTTATTGGAAAATGTGAGTATTGCTTTATCTTTGTCTTACTTTTAATGATAAATTAAAATGTATTCGTAAGGATTAGGGAAGAGCTTAGTGAAACTCTCTCTTTCTCTCTTGTAAAGATCGTTCAGTAGTTAAGGAAGAAATGAAGAGATTATTGTTATAAATTTTAATCCCGCTGTTTAAATGTTCGTCAAGACTGATTTTTCTTTATTTGACTTTAAGAATAAAATCATTTTAATTTAGTATTATGTTATTTTGCAAAATCTCCTTAGTTAAGTTCTCACCAGACATCCTGTATGGGATGACGAACCTATTACCTTCGATCCAAGGTACATTAAAGGATTTTATGAATTTAAGAGTAATTGTGTTTAATGCCTTTCGCAAATTATGAAGTCAGCAAGCGAGTTGTTTTTATGTAAAGAGCTACGATTTTATCCCCCCGTAACATTTTGATACATACGACTTACTGACGACGATCTAGCTTCTCTCTTTCGTTTTTTTCCCCCGTTACATTTGGTGGAGGCGCCGGGTACATAGGTTCTATTTCTGGAGAGAGAGGGAGATTTATTTTAGGTTTTTTTTATTAAGTGTAGTTTCAGTTGATAGAAGGTTAATAAGAGTTTACTTGAGGAGAGGATTACGGATTTTAATCTAAGTGGAGGAAGTATGTGAGAGTTTTTTTTGAAGTAACTGATGTTTATTTGAGGTCACTTGTAAGGATAAAGTTTATAGTGATAAGTTGTTTTAAGTCGTTGAATTTATTGTAGATTTATATCGGGGATTATTACGTGAGGAGAATACATTATAATTTAAATGCTTAATAGAGATAATGCAAGTGGTTTAATTTAATTGAGATTAATTTTAAGATTGTAGGTTAAGAGAATTATAATTTAAAATAAAGTTTTTTTTCGTAAATAGGATTTATTTTCAAGAGAAGTTTGTTTTGTTGTCGTGCGCGTAGGAGACGAGACGTACGAATTAAATCAGTCGAGCGGAAAGATAAACGTTAGAAAGGAATAAAGAGAACACGAGAGTTTATTTAAAAGAGAGTAAAATAATTTATAGTGATGTTGTGTTTTAATTAGAAAAATGTTGAGAGTTGTTTCAGAACGACACGTCAGTGGACACGGCTGCAGAGTGAACACGTGACGGGGAGGTGCTGAGACCTAGCGGAGAACAGAAGAACCGACAAGCGATGGTTGGCGAACCTGACGGAATTCGGTGACGTCACGGGCTTGTACGGAGAACGGAGACGTGGACAGGCCGTGACCTTGTTTTGATCAGCTGTACGGTAACTTAGCGATAAGAAAATAGACTATTATTTAATAAATTTAAATTTCAGTGTGTTTTAGGAGAAGAGGAACTTTCAGTATGTAAGTAATTTATGTTAAGAAGGGTAATGTCTAGGCTAGAAATGTTTCGTTGTAAGTTGTTTATGTTTTTGTCAGTGAAAATTCTACCTCGGTTTTAAAAATAATTTTTGGGACGTGTAAACAGTTAGTAAGAAGGTACACTATAAAATGGATAAGCATTGAGAAGAATGTAAGGATAGTTTATTTGTGTATGTTGAGGGAATTAACTCCAGGGGAACAGTAAGGTATAATTTGTGTTGTCTTGGAGGTGAATGTTGTTGTGATTGTCCAGCCAGTGGAGCTGAGCTGGGACAATTTGAGGTGTCCCTGGGAGAGTAGGGACTGTAGCGCAGACCCATAGGAGATGGGCTGGCTACTGGATTAAGGGTCAGGAGAACCCTGAGATGTTAGTAGTTTGGGGCAGGAGTTCCCCATGGTAGTACCGAAGTGGCTATCCCGTGTGGGATAAGGGTACCACTTCAATTAATTTTGTTGGTGGGGTTAGAGTCCCCTGTTGTGTAGTGGGCCTATATGAGATAGGCACTACAGCGAAATTTTTGGTTGTCCTGGAGGTAAATTCCCTGGGTTAAGTTAAGGAATTGTGTTAACTTTTGGAGAAAAGGAAATGAGAAACATTGATGAAGAGAGCTAGTGTACCTGCCTAAGTTTCAAATTGAATTTTTATAAATTTATGAGAAATTTTTTTTGTTAATAAATGATAATGGAAGGGAGCTAATTGATTTAATTTTTTTTGAGTAAGGTGTTTTAAGTAATTAAATAAAATAATGTGAAGTAATTTGAATAATTGGGGAGGAGTTTCTTTAAGAGTTTAGATCATTGTTTTCATATTTTATTCAGATATTCAGACAGGAGAGTTTAACTGTGTGAGAGAAGGTGGTAGGCCTAAAAGGGTACAGGCACCACAGAGGTTATTTACATTACATAATTTAAGTATAAGGAAACTTGAGAAATTTGAAATTTTGTTGTTGGGTTGGACACCCATAAGAAGAGTATGGGCAGAATTTTTGTTGTTATGGGATGTCTAAGTTAATTGAAAGAAAAAAAAAAAAATAAATGTTAAGATGCAAAGTAACATTATTATTTTAATAAATTGAAAGAGATTAAGAGGAGAGAGAACTAGGTATAGTTTATTTTTAAGTAAGTACTAAAGTTTACTTATAAAAAAATTAAGTAACTAAGAATGAATAATGAGTTAAGTCTGGTGTAATAGTTTATTTTGTTAAGTTAAGAGTCATAAGTAATTTTTTTTGAGAGAGAATGTCTTTGATAGGAATTATTAGAAACTTAAATGGGAATTTTAGGGTAACTAAAATAATGTAATAAATAGATGGTAGATCTTAAGTTAGGATTAAAATGTGAAGCAGAATGTAATTAAGAAGAATTAAAATAAGTAGGCCTAAATGAAAAAAAAAGAGGGTTTTATGGTAAAGAAATTTTTTTAAAGTAATAAACAATAAATAATAATGTTGTTTTAGGGTAATGTGTACTAATAACAAATTTTTTTTAAGACCAAAGATAACATAGAAGTTATTTAACTTAAATTAACATGTATTTGAAACTGTTACAGATCCCATAAGATGAGCTGAGCTGCAGGACAGTATACAAGATTGCAAGAGTTCGAGAGACAAGATACAAGATCACTGAAACAAGAACCAAGACTGAAGATACAAGAGAAGAGAAAGCTGGCAGCCATGGACTTACAAGTGAAGATTAATAAGGTCATGTAAAGTTTTATTTATTTTTTTTGGAAGACAGTAACTGGAGTTTTTTTGTGATAAACATTCTTTATAGAACTTTTTAAGTTATAATGTCAAAGAATACCTTAAGTTTAATTTTAAAGTTAATTTTCTTTATTTACAGAGGGGTTAGGAGTTTTTATTAAACCTTGTTTAGTTTGGAATTTGAACATTTCGAGTTCACAGTACTGATAGGTAGGTCAGATGATCTTACTGATTTTTATGATTTGTTTTTTTTTTTGTTGATTTTAAGTGTTGTGGATTAGACAATGAAATGGTTCTGAAAACTTAAATTATTTCAAGCTAAGAAATAGTAAATTTAATTTTAACTCAAAGGATACTAGAATTTAAATTTTTTTTAATAGTAATGTTTGGACAATTTTATACTTTACAAGAAAAGTTATAAACAAACTGATCGGATGGAACAAGGATGCAGTAAATCACAGTTACAGTTAGAATTATTGATTTGCTTTTGAGGTTTTGAAGGAAAAGTAGCTATAATTTAAAAGTTTGAATAAAAATAGTTTTTACTGGTTTGAAAGAAAAAAATAAAATTTTAAATTTTAGTTAGTCATGATCTAGGTGGGTGATGGGGTGGGAATTGGCCACTCTTTTTCCCTATAACCTCCCTAACATGGCCTTCTATTACAACTAACAGATGAAAAACAGAAGAAGAAAATGAAGAATTATTAAGTTAGACACTGTTTTCATGAAGATAATTGATTAAGCCACTTAATTATTGTTTGGAAGAGTAGTAGCAAGGTTAATCAGATGTTTTACTCGGAGGAAGAAGAAGAAGATAAAGCTGTTTTATGACTCGACAAGCCAGAGAGTGGTGTTTCCCCTCTGAGCTTCTAGTGACTTCGTGTTTTACTCTCATGGGATAGCTGGTTCAGCACCATGGAGAGAGATTGGTGGGCATTGTGGTTGCCCCCAGAAGAAAAGAAGAGTAGAAGAGGTTATGGGTGGGTCATGTGAAGTGACCTTCAACCCAGTTACTTTGTGGCAACTATTTGCTGTATAGAGAAGATAAAGACTCAAGAGTTAGGGAAAATCATTGGAGGTCATGTTTTCCTTCCTTAAGTTTTCCTATGAAATTATTTTCCTGATTAGTTTATGCTAAGGGTGGGATACTTTATGTTAGCAGTTGAATTCATTTATTTTATTATTTTTTTTTGTGTGTTTGCATCCTTAACCATCGTTTGCAGTTTAGATGTTAGTTCTGTATTTATAAGGCGTGTTGGTAATGCCAGTTGATGATGTTTCAGAATTGTAATCTGTTCGTGATGAGGATGGCTCAACTCCGAAGCAGATGTGGGGAGAAGATGTGAGCTGCCCTGGAAGCCAGTCCAGAAGCTGTTGGAGTTTATTGGTGTTTGTTGATGGCCAGCCCAGGGAGCTACTCTTCTCGACAACACTGACTTCGAGGAGTTGCACCAACCTTCACGAGATAAGAGTTTAATTACTTTGACACACTGATAATTTTGTAAGAACACTTAATTTTTTTTAAAAGTAAAAGAAGTATTGTGATGAACGAAAACGGAAAAAAAAGAATAATTATCAAGAATTCTTACATTGTTGTTTTATAAAATAATTTAACGAATACTGAGAAACAAAGTAAATTAATTAAATTTGTAAAGAGAGCTTCACTAACAGAACAATTTCTTTAGTATTGAGAACTCGAGCCTCTGAATGTACCTATGAGAACTATTGAGATAAACGTGTTACATTTTTAGTTTAATGAATAATTGTTGTTTTAAATGATCTTGTGCAGAATCTAGATGTATTTTCAGAAAGTAAGGAACTAAGAAACATTATTATTTTTGTGAAATGAGGAATTTATACTTATGGTCTAATGGAAAAAGACAATTTGTAATTTTGAGGTAGCTCGATGGGGCTCGAGCTCTGTGAGGGGAAGGTTATGTCGCTGTTCGAAATTTTTCAGGGTTGTTGAAATCAAATTTAGGGACTTTACTGACGGGACTCTGGGCTGGCTGCTCTGTTCACTCGTCAGCGCAAGTGGCGTGACCATGTAATTGGGGCATGGGGCCGGCGCGGCGCGCTGCGGGCTGGCAGATTTTTGTTTGTTTGTTCGGCCGCGCCTGGCGCAGCCACGGGCCGCAGTTACTGGGGCGCGCTGTCGTAACAAGCCGCGCGGTGTGGCCTGCACGTCGGGGTAGAGGGGGGTAGTCTTCCCAGATGTTCTAGTTAGTTGTTTAGTAAATTTGGCTTCAATAACGAGCATTTGTTATGCTAGGCGCGGCAGTGCGCGTGAATTTAAGCGCAAGTGAGTGGTAGCTCGGGGCTCACTCAGGCGGAGGCTATGGTTGCCGTCTGAGGTAACGAATTACTTAGATCGTAAGGAAATTTAAGTTTAGTTCGTAATGTAGTTTAAGTTTAGATCGTCATGTAATCGTCTTCAAGCACTCGGGTGGAGGCTATGGCCCTCGTCAGGGGTCACGCATCATAGTTTTAAAAATGTAATGTTCGTTCGGGTTGTTAAGGGCAGGAGAGGCCCCTACAATGTTTTAAATTAATCGATCAAGAAAGGCTTATTGGAAAATGTGAGTATTGCTTTATCTTTGTCTTACTTTTAATGATAAATTAAAATGTATTCGTAAGGATTAGGGAAGAGCTTATTGAAACTCTCTCTTTTTCTCTTGTAAAGATCGTTCAGTAGTTAAGGAAGAAATGAAGAGATTATTGTTATAAATTTTAATCCCGCTGTTTAAATGTTCGTCAAGACTGATTTTTCTTTATTTGACTTTAAGAATAAAATCATTTTAATTTAGTATTATGTTATTTTGCAAAATCTCCTTAGTTCAGTTCTCACCAGACATCCTGTACGGGATGACGTACCTATTACCTTCGATCCAAGGTACATTAAAGGATTTTATGAATTTAAGAGTAATTGTGTTTAATGCCTTTCGCAAATTATGAAGTCAGCAAGCGAGTTGTTTTTATGTAAAGATCTACGATTTTATCCCCCCGTAACATTTTGATACATACGACTTACTGACGACGATCTAGCTTCTCTCTTTCTTTTTTTTCCCCGTTACAATACGCATTAAAATCAGCTAAGTTTGTTTCTGTTTCGAGGAAACTTTGAACAAAGACACCAAATTTTTAGATAAATTTTAAATTTTAAGTTGAAGAACTAGAGATTTCAGAGTATACTGGTGGAGTCTCAGAAATTTAAAGCCCACAAACAGAATTTTACTCAAAATTATTTTTAATTCTGAACAACTCATTTTATTAAAATATTGTCAAAATGTCCAGATTAATTATAGGTCTGTAGCTGTGAAGTCTTTAAACCTCAACAACATTTTTATAAATTCCTATAAATATGTGTAAGTTATTTAATATCATTGTTAAAAAAATAAGCATTGGCTCACATGTTACAAGCATACGTACGTAACAAGAAATATGATAAAATATAAGTGCAATAGTACATGTATAAACAGCATATTAAAGGTAAATATGCATTTTTAATTGTATGTCCTGAGATGTTTTTTTTATCCATTTCCTTGTTAACATTTACAGCTTTCGCTAACATGAATTTTTCTTAGGGTTTGTAAAGTTGAAGTTTCATGACATAGGGACTTTGCACATAGAAGTACACAAAAATGCATGGAGATATCAGTCGCATAGTGTAGCACGAATGTGGCAAAGAGATATCAGGCTGTTAGAAGCGCACAGATGTTGAGCGGAGATATCAGGCTGGTTGGAGCGCAAGGGAGTGGCGTGAAGTTATCAGGCCGGTATGACGGCGCAGATATGGGTAGATATGTGAGATGGTAGCACACATACGTGTCACGGAGATATCCGTAGTGTAGAAGCACGGGAATGTGGCACAGAGACTTCAGGCTGTTAGAAGCGCACAGATGTTGAGCGGAGATATCAGGCTGGTTGGAGCGCAAGGGAGTGGCGTGAAGTTATCAGGCCGGTATGACGGCGCAGATATGGGTAGATATGTGAGATGGTAGCACACATACGTGTCACGGAGATATCCGTAGTGTAGAAGCACGGGAATGTGGCACAGAGACTTCAGGCTGTTAGAAGCGCACAGATGTTGAGCGGAGATCAGGCTGGAAGAAGCGGTGAGATGTCGTGCGGAGACATTAAGCCGGTAGAAGTGCGCGGGAGTGCGCAGGGATATCAGGTTGTCAGGAGCGCGCGGAGGTGGCACGAGATCTTGCAAATGGCCCCGGCGATTAGGTTAACTGCGCAATTGGGCGCGGATATATCACCAAGAGTCGCTAGACGAGCAGAGAGGTGCGCCCGCGGGAATAATGTCGGTAGTAATCGTTCCTTTTGGGCTGGAGATTTTAGTTCAAATTGGTGCTGTAAAAGTGTGATTGCCTGCTCCAGTTAACTTCGTATCTAATTTATAACACGGCCTATTCTGACTCTCCATTTGCACGTGAGGCTCCTAAGGGAACCTACTTCAAGTTCATCCGTGTCTTTATCCAAATAATTAAATTTTTACTTAAATTTAAATAAATACTTTTGTTGTAGTGGAATGAGATGCCAGACGAAAAAGTTAACTTTATACCCTTACAAAATAGGTAAAAATAAACAAATCAAAACCTTTGTAATAACATGTGGATTGTTCAACAATTAAAATACAATAATACATAAAGAAACTTGAAAAATGTTATATTTAATCATATATGTAACAAATTAAAAAAAAAATATTTTTTTCCCATCATTTCCTACATGCGGAATAAGACGGGGAACGAACATTATACAACTTCAAGCCACTTATCACTTAATCACAGTCTTATATAATCTTATTTATGACTTTCACATAGCACACACATATGAATTGCCTCATCATCTTCACGTTCTATACCTACACAGGAACTACGGGCCTAACGTCCACATCCAATGCACCGTATCAAATCTTTTTCGGATAAGTCGTAGCAACATTAACATTGGTCATCTTCTTCTGTAAAACTGGACCTTTTTTATAGTCTTTTGAGCATGAGGGCATGTTACGAAATCAGAACTCTCTACATTTTTCATAGCAATAAGTTTTTTCTGTACCTTTGTTTCAATAGAACCCTTTCGGAACATTTTTCGTTTTGATTTAGAAGTTTTGGGCAGCAATTTTCTTTTTTTTTTAATTCAACCAAATCATTATTATAGGGTGATACGGTGAAAACAATAGTTTTTCCACGTTTGTTGCGTGGTTTTCTTTTCTTTTTGTTATCCACTTTTGGAATAGAATAAATTAATTCAGGGCTGATAACTTGAAAGTTAGGAGAAGTTGCCACTTGTTCTTCAACTAGTGATTTTTCTGGTGTTTTGCATATTGACACAAGCATACATTATTTATAGAGTATAATCTTTCATAGTCCTGTTTCGAGCATTGTTGGGTAAAATAACAGAATTTGCCTGGTCGGGTTCGTAGAGAACCTGCCTTCATGCTGTCCTGACTGGTAAGACCTTCAACCCCGGCCTGCCAAGGATGATGCGATATTTAGAATTGCGATTGGTGTGGCAATGTTAAAATTACCATTCTTTTATATCAGTATTCGTTAAAAAATTCTTTTTTGACGTGACAACGTCTAATAAATCGATGAACGCCGCCTGCACGCACTAAAAAGGATGACTCATTGTCCTGTTCTGCTCATTGTCCCGTTACGCTAATTGTCTCGTTACGTTCATTGAACGCTTGCGCCGCATCTATCTCTCTTCAACTCGATTGGAAAAACCATCGATTTGACTTTTTCAAGGCACATTAAACTTGATACACTTCAATTCGTTTCCTACTTTTCCTATCATCGTCCTATCTTTAACAGAATAACACAGATTGGAAGAAGTTAAATAGCAAACACATATAAAAGTTATAGTTAAAATAATCTGTTCATTAAATTAATAAACATATTTGAATTAATAAGAGCAAATAAAAGTAAATTTATCAATTAAATTGTAGATTTCATTCCACTCCTTCTTTGTATCCATACAAAATAGTGATAATTCAATAAAAATAATTCAATTTAATTCATAAAAGTATGGAATCATTTCATCAATGTTTTGTTATGTCATTGTCACGTTAAACTATCGTCCGTAAAACAACTTTACAGACAACCAATATTTTTTTTCTGCATAACTTATTCAAAAAATGTTTCATTTTGTATTTAAAGCTGTTTTTTTCTGAGGTGTTGCGGAAGTTGCTGCGGATGCAGAAGCCTCGTGACAAATGCAGTTGGTGACAGCGCCTCTGGGAAGGCGGTGACTTGATAAGCGGACACATGTCAGGGTGAAAGGATCATGTTTCACCGCCGGCAGGCAACTTGCAAGCCCGCGACAAGCGCTCTGCTCCGCTGATAAGTCCGTCCCGGCAAACGACTTTGTCCACGGAAGAAAAATCGTTCTTCGCAGCTTCAACCCTTGGGACAACCATTAAAGAAGTTCTAGGTTTTTATTTTTATGAATACACTTCAAGCATCCAACCATGTATATATATATATATATATATATATATATATATATATATGCAACATGGCGAGTTTATGATACTAAAACAAACAAAGAACATCAACTACCTCTCCAGTTTTTGTCACAGTATTTCTGTCGCGTGAATAAAGTATATTATTTTTTCCTCTTCCAGAAAGAAACAGCGTAAATAATTACATTCAATAGAGTATGAATATGAAATAACTATCTGAAAATACCTAAGTTGAGTGACGGTATTTTGCATAACTGTGGTAATCGATCATATTGATCACTTACAAATACACTGTAATACTGAATACGATAATAGGAGAAACATCAAACAATTTTTTATTTTTTTTTAATTATCAAATTTATTATTACCATGCACTAGTTATTTCCAGTATGATCGGTGAATATGTATCAGAGAGTATGCATGTATGTATACAGATAAGAAATTAGTTACTATATTAAGTAATGTTACTGGGATGTAGCTGGTATAAATTTTATTGTAATATTTTTGTTAAAGTTCAGTTATTAAAATATTTATTTTTTATTTAAGTTTCCTTATCATCTTATAATTGTTTTCATAAAACTTAAGAGGATTATGTTTGCAATATGATTGGTGGTTCGGGGGTAAGGCATGTTAGCATGGCCGCGCTACCGCGTTTGTGGGTTTATAACGTACTTGAATTAATTTACTGTTATTTTAAATGAAAATAACGTATTCAACCTTAACCGTATAAATGAAAATATTTGTTAAGCAAAGAATAAAATTATTTTATGAATATGTAAAGCCAGCCTTTTAATGCTTTATAAATATGGATGGTGAAAGTTTAAAATTGGAGCATTTTTTATCAGATGTTTCAATATATGACATTTTTTATGTTTACTCGTCTAGAAAATTACTCAGACCCAAATGTAAATGTTGTGTACATATGTCTGTAATTTATGATAAAAATAAATAGTTTGAATAAATAGAAATTTTATTTTATAACAGTTGCAGAGAGTCTTGTATTTCCTACAAATGAGTAAATAATGTACATTTTTGTCACTTAACTTCTGCTCAGAAAAGTATTATAAAAATATCTTTAACAGAAGACAAAATATACGTTTCATTAAAAATATATAAGTTATTAATATTAATTTTTGAAAAAAAAAAACGCAACCTACACAAAAATCTAAATTTAAGAAATAATGGATTAAATTAAAATTTTTATTCTTTGAATGGTAGTAGCTATTTTTGCAGTGAACGACCTGGTTTCAATTTCTTTCAGAAAAAAATAATTAATATTACCTGGCATTTCAAAATTCTCAAATTTGTTACGATTTTGACAGCCAAGAAACATGAAATGAGTTTTTGTGATAGAAATGCAAACCATATCATGAAGTAGCCAGTGGCATTGCATTTAAACTTAAAAAGTTTCAGTTCTGCAATGAATTAAAATCTCCTTATTTGTACAACCCAAAAACGTTAAAAAATATAACTTTGGCAGCTAATTATGCAAAAAGGTATGCGCTGTATATATTGTTCATTTCGTGAAAGTTAAGCAATTGAAAAAGTCTAAAGGTTGATCAGCGACTAATATAAATATAAAATCATGACCTGAAAGGGCGTCACGTTGATGGGAGGTGACACCTCAGAGTAGCCCTGCACCCAGCATGACTCATGTTTCCTGTACAGAGAGTCGGTAACTAAGTGGATGGAACATTTATCATTCAGCATACCTCACAGACCTAAGCCCCTGTGTAAAACTATTAGACTACACTTAGTATTGGTGTTGAAAAATGGGCTGTTATAATTAATCCAGTTATTGTATTTATCATTAGCTAAACACCCGTCGCTTCTCTCACTAATATTAAATGATTGTACTTACATTTTAATATTGTAAAAATATATTTTAAACATTTTATATAAACGCATAAATAGAAAAGATAATATATTGCTTGTATTTTGTATAATGTGATGGTTTAAAATTTATGTTAATTTTTTGGAGTAATTTAAATACTTTACTACAGACTTGAGTTTGTATGTTTCAGATTGACACCTACTTAATAAATATAAAATGGTTTAATTCATACTTTTAAATACATATTTTGCTTACTTAGAGGTCCCCGACAAATTTAAGAATAAATTTAAAAATTGATAAACAAGTTTTATTTCTGAATTTTTAAAAATTCCTCATAGCGTTTTGGTTACTAAAATTTTAATTTTAAGTATTTTATCAAGAGTTTAAAATTAAATATTATAAAACATATTAGATTTTTACTTATAAACGCACTGATAGAAGTGCTATCCCAACCTTAGTGCAAATAATTACCTATCCAAGCGCTGAAACCACATAACTCGTAATTTTATTTAAAAAAAAAATATAATATTTTGTGGATATTTAATTTTTTCTTGATAATTTGCTTGTTGTTTAGTTTATTATAATTCAATTCCAATAAACCAATTTTGTTTTGTTTGTCTTGAGGTAGTGACTTTTACTATTAAATTCTTTAAAATACTTAATTTATTCTAAGAAATGTATTATATTTGTAGTTAGAAACAAGCTTTGAATATTATAATTAAATGTTTATTGTAAAAATAATACCAAATATAAATAATAAAACAACATACAAACACGTAGTTTGCGTTTAAAATTGTTGAAATAATGAAAATATTTAATGATTAAAAACAATTATCTGTAAAAGGAAATAATTGTAAATTTTGATTTTAAATTGAATTTCACGATATTTGGACACGATATCAGCAGCAATTTTTCACAAATATCTTCCAAACTGATACATAAAATCTAATGGTGTAAAATCTCGGTCCACTTCGTTAATGGGCAATTTCTGACCAAAAGGGTAGAAATGAGTAAGGTTTATGAAAATCATAAAAATCGCTATAACTCCCATTATATGGAAAATGTTTCATCAGTTTGAAAGTATTAGAACTATTAGGAGTAATACCAAAAGCTTTTGTCAAAAACATTTTTGATTCGACCAACCATAACTGCAAAGAGTGGATAAAATAAGGTTTAGAGGACAAACAAAAATAATAACTCTGTTCGTGGGCATACCATCGAATTCGCTCAAAGCGTTTGTAAATCTTATAATAAGATGAACGATTGCGGCAAGGGGTTAGAAAAAAACGTTTTAAAATAACAAAAATTCATAAAATCCATACCTTGTACACTATTCGATCCATTTCTTCTTATTATTAATTATAAAAATGTTATCTACAACTTAGTACGGAAATATTTATTATATGATTTACCATTATTGGAAGAGGTAGAAAATAAAAGGTCTTGAAAGACAAAAGAAAAATAATAATTCCCTTGATATGCACTCTATTAAATCCGTTTGAATTGTTTGTAAACCGTATGATTATTATCTAAAGCTTTTGCCTAAAAAAATTATATAGGTACGGGATTGAAAAAACAAGGGCTGGAAGACTAAAAAAAATCATTACTCCCTTAATAATTACACAATTCAATCCGTTCAAATTGTTTGTATATCTTATAATTTTTATCTAAAACTTTTGTCTGTAATAATTTTTGATTAAACAAACCATTAATGCACGGGGTTGAAGAAACCTGGGTTTGGAATAAAAAATAAATGATACTTCCCTACCAGGTACACTATCGAATCCTTTCTTTTTGTTGTTTAACTTTCTAAATATTGACTAAAACTATTGTTAAAATATTTTTTTATCTAACCATTCATTACTGAAAGGGGTGGAAATATCAAGGTTTCAAAATATAAAAAAATTGCATTCCTTTTTTAATAGACTTAATATCAATTCCGTTATAATTTATTGCATAAATCCTAAAATTCATCTAAACCTTTGGCTGAAACATTTTTTAATGAAACAATGTAATAACCGTTAAATCAGTGTTATAATAATAAGATATAATTTTATTAGTTTCAAATTCTTTCGAATATATTTCAAACCAGCTTAATATTATCTTTAACCTTGGTGCAAAGCAAAATTTTATACTACCACGTTAAAAGTGCAAGGGATGAAAATATATAGGGGAGGACGGGGCAAGTTGGCGATGTTAAGAGTTCACCATTTTTTATAATTTTAATTTTGGAAATACGATTTCCTTCTTTCCAGACACTATTAGAATAGTCTTTTGTCGTGGTGTAACTACATGAAAAAAATCTATATTTCTATATTATCTCAAAAATTCTGCCCTTTTAAAAATATAATGCAAATATGCCATCTTGCCCCGTTACCGGGGCAAGATGACTTTGACTACGGGGTAAGATGACATTTTTGACACAAGTTTAAACATATTTATTCTTAGAATGCAAACTACTGTAAACTAACTAATTTAACATTGTTACATGCGTTTTTACATATAAGGCATGTTATTAAAGGCTTGGTTTGTTGAAAATTACAATTAATAGTTAACTTACATAACTAATTCAGAGTTGGTGTTTTATAAACAATAATCGCACACAAATTTTCCTCCTTCAAAGTTCGAGCAGTCCTCGTGCCACCATGTGTGGCATTTGCAACACTCGATCCAGTCTTCTGATGGAGGATTGACATAAATCTCATCACACACTGGACACTGCACTTCGGATATTTGAGCTGAAGTCATGCCTGTCGAAAGTTGGAGCTTCTTGGATTTTTCTCGAGAATCGAGCTTCAGTTTCTTAGTAACAGTTCCTTTTTTGGCTTCTCTAGACTCTTGTCTTTGTTGCTTCAAACGTTCTTGTTCTATCCTCTGAGCTCTCCTCTGAACCAGAATCGCTTTCATGGGTGAGCTTGTGATGACACTTGCATTTTGCTTATGAGATTATAAAGCTCAGAAAATCAAACAAAAGTTATAAAGGAGTTGTATGTGGATACCACAAAAACCGTATAAAGCACTTGGGGCAAGATGACGAGTCGTCATCTTGCCCCAGTCAACTTGCCCCGATCAGCAATGTTATTAGTATTGGATTTTTTCGCTAGGAAAAAAAATAAAAGGTTAACAATATATAGTGGTTAAGAAAAGTATATAGTCTAAGGTAATAATGTGTGGCATTGAATATCCAAATATCTTACCTGTTTGTCCATGAGATATTACTTCGAAGTTCTTGAAAATTACAATACGTCAGACCAAATGTACGAACATCATCTAACAAACAACTAAATGGTGGCAGCGGCTTCACTGTGCGATTCTTTAGTGCCCACCAGTGTGGAGCGCTAGTAGTGTCTGTTAGGTGGTGCTATCTAGTGCCATGACGTGGAAATAAGTCATTCGTCATCTTGCCCCGCTCGTCAACTTGCCCCGTCCTCCCCTACGTATAGAAGAATAGAATTTTAAGAGACACAAATTATGAAATTATGAATTTTAAACGATGAACACATTTTCATCAGACATAGCTAAGAACCATTACTATAAAACCAGCTCTCAAATACAAAGCTGGACTGAAATAGGTCCATCCGTTTGGGAGCTACGATGCCACAGACAAACAAAAAGATAGGCTTCAAACATATTACGTTCCTCATTATGCATCGGGGGTTAAAGGTGGAATAACTTACTCGGCGTTTGAGACCGAGAAATATCAGCGCGTGTTAAAGAGCATATTCGGTTTACTATGATAGCACAGTTTTATAATTTGATAAGTTCCGTAGGAGTTTTTTTAACTACAAAACCTAATGTACACAATTTTCAAACTTTTGTTGAAAATAATTTTTTAAATATAAAAACAATAATTCTTAGTGATTTTTTTTTTAATTTATAGAATTCAATTTCTTACCTATGGATTTAGTTTTTTTTATTTGGTTTCATGAATATTTATTTAGAAACAGATTTGGTTTATTTAATCCCTCTTTGTGGCAGAACTTAATTTTAAACAGTAACTTTATAACAGATACACATGATCGTAAAAATACGCTAAAAGTTAACGTTCTCAAACAGCGCGACGAGACACACTGAGACTGGAGTGACCGAGGGGTGCGCTTCCCCTCCCTCGTCCCCCCCTGGAATTGTAACCTTTTGGAGTAGGTTTTTTTTTGGAGACGCGGTGCATGCGTTGAGTGGTCTGAATGTTTTGCTCAGGGCGGTGGCGAGTGCATCAGCTCGTTCATCTTCGAGCACCTGACGGTGCTGGTTGGTTGGGATCTTGTTCTTCTTAGCCTTGGGGTGGGTCGTAATACGTGAAAGCGGGCGCCAGGGTGAGTCGAGAATTGCTGGTTCAGATCACGAAGTTAGACACTTGCTTCTTTTTGCCCCACTCGTGAATGTGAAATAGCTATTGGTAGAGACCTGCAAAATTTGCGGATTCAATGACCTCCAGGATAGACTCTACTACACTCTACACACTCGGGTAAATGCCACCTGTTCATTGGCTGCTGACTTGTGAGTCGTCTCGACTGAGTGTCTGTGATTCAACACTTCTTTGAGCGAGGGTCTCTAACTGGCCCTCAGTCCTCCAGATTAACAGTGAACTAATTGCAGAAGCAGCGCTAAGGTATCATTATTTGAGTTGTAGCATACCACGAAATGAATCCACGAATTTTGCAGGTCTCTAGCTATTGGTAGGGGCATGCAGATTTCGCGAAAGGATTTCGAGACTAGATGAAAGTTAAAACACTATAGCATCGTCTGTGTTTCGTGATTGGGTGAGTTTCTCTAAGGTACATATCGAGTGTAACAACACCAATCACAGTGATTCAGTGTGGAGCAAACACGTCCTGAGTGGCTCGGTCAGATAAGGCAACGACTTCGCTCGCAGACGGCCGCCAATCACAAGGAAGAAACCACAGGTGCGGGTATACCTTGTTGCATTCTAATAAGTGTTCAGATCTTTTCGTGAAAAATGCCTGCCCCTAGCTATTGGGAATGGTGCGCCTGTGAAAAGCCACTTATGTAGTTTGGGCTCATACGGCCAGTGGGTCAGAGCTTTGGGAATAGAAACGTTTTCCATCTTTGCTTATGTCTTACGAGGCGGGATGTTATTAAAGTTGGCATAGTTTAGTAGTATGCTTGCCGCTTTTGGCATTACTGTAACGAGACCAGGATTGGGTTTTTAAAGGTAGGGGTACCTGTTGTGGGCGAAACGCGGTGTCTCAGTCAGGGAGACGCGTTTTACTGTTGAGACGGAGCGAGTGTGTATCTGACGAGGCTCTGGAGTGGTTATCAAGGTGAAGCGATGCTAACACTCACCATCGATGCATTGGGTTTATGCTAGTAACAGACGTGCGGCATATGGTAATTGATACAAGCAAAGGGACTAATGGTACACTGTGACTCAATAAGTGGAACACTGTTATGCCACAAGCTTACTTTTGTTTTAAAAGGCAATTTAATAAGTAAATTTTTGTGGAGTTTGTATTTTTTCACGCAGAGAACTTGAGGATACAATTTTCAGTGAATTTGTATAAAGTTTTAAATTGTCATATATCTTATACCACCCCGTACACGGGTATGTATACGGGTAGGGATTCGGACGATGAATTGTGTGTTTAATACAGTGACCACTTTTATATCAGCATCTGCTCTTTCGCACACGCGCAAACAAATTAACTAGGGTTTGAAATACATATTGTTAGGATTTAAGTGTTCTAAAACACGTCCATTAATGCAAATTTCGTAAGAGCACGAGAGCGGAGATTCGTGCAAAGGCCACAAAACGGCAAGAGCATTTGCATTTGTTAATTTTAAAGATCTCTTTTTGTAATGAACTTTCAAAAGATACGAGGCTTGCAATTGTACTCAGAGTTTCGTTTAATTGGTGAATTTCTGTTACTTAATCAAAATTTGTAAGATTTTAATCAGGGAGAGTTAAAATATAAATGTTCATTACTCAGTCGTGTACTATGTTATGTCTTAAAGTAGCTAAGTATCACTATCATGTAAGACGATTACTCTTCCCTTTGAGGTGTACCGAAAACGTGCTTCTGTTGCGATCGTGGGAGAGCATTTCCTATCCCACATAAAACAGCGTCTGTTTTTACGACACAACGAATTATGAATGTTGTTAATTTGTAAGCACCTGAAGCTGACTAGACCGAAGATAATGATAAAGCACTTGAAGCTCACAAAGTTGAAGACTGTGATGAAGTGCTGAGACCAAAACGATGCAAATGACTTGCTAAAATAAAGTATTAGTCTGATTAATATTATAATGGTCACTGGAACGATGACGGTTTTAACACTTTAAGGTTAGTGTTAGAACAAGAATTCAAAGATCTTAAAATATTAATTATAAACATGTAAGGAAGAACATAGTAGAAGATATTGATTACATGTAATGGGAAGATCCTAACATACTGATTCGACAGGTTAAAACTTCTACTTGCTTCGCAACCTGCCAAAAATTAATCCATTAACAAATAACACGAGCTTTACTTCGTGAACGAAGAAGCGTGGTCTGCATACAATAATTACTTGTATAACCTGCATGAACCTGTTAAAAACTTACCAGATGCAGCAAAATGCATCAAAATAGAAGCAAAGGCAGTCAGGTGGAGCCAAATGCATTCGGAGCAGATGGAGCCCTATGCAGCTATGAGGAACTGAATTCAATCAAGTGGAAACAAATTTATTTGGAGTAGATAGAGCCAATTACAACCAGATATATCATAATGCGGCCAGATAGAGCCAAACGCAGCCAGTTGTAGCCAAATAAAGTCGGAGCAAATTGAACTGAATGTAGTTGGAGTTATTGTAGCCATATGCTTCCGTATCTTACAGAATAGGATCATATCCAACTGATGGGATAATATCCTACCTTATCCTACCAAGTCAAATTTTCGTCCAAATATGCGTTCTTTTGGTTGATGTGTGTCCGAATTTGTGTTATTAATAACGAAGGTGTTTCCAACTGCGTGTCCGAGATGATGAAAGTGTATCAACTATTTGTCCTAAATGACAAAAATTAAATAGAAGTGTGGCCTATTTTGTTAAATTTGGATCCAAAGTTTGTCTTTATTGTTGAACTCATGTCCAGTGTGTGTTATTTTTTACGAGTGTGTGTCCAAACGTAAGTCCATTATGGTTGAAAATGTGTCCAATGTGTAACCTTTTTGTCGAATGTGTGTCCAATGTATGTCCTTTTTATCGAATATGTGTCCAATGTTTTTTTTTCTTTTAACATGCGTAGCTAAGACTGTAATTTGGACAGAATATTTTGATGGCTCGCAACATCTTAGTCTTATAATAAGCGTAAAATATTTTTCAGGGTTGTTGTGTTCTTATAGTAAGTAGAAAACGTGGTTTATTTTTCTAATTATACAACGATTTTACATTTTATGAATGGAAGTTGTAGCCACATTTTCCTTGTAGCTTTGCAGCCATGTTTTAAAAAATGAATGAAAAATGGCTGTGGTGTTAGTAAAAAAGATTGTTGTTTTGACTCGATTTTATATAAGAATATACACGATAAGTACGGCCCAGACTTTAATGGCATTTATTTGGTTACTGGTTAAGTAAGTGTAATGATCATCTTGTTTTAACCGTCCGACACAGTAGTTTCGTAAAAAACTATTATTGTTTACTCGATGGCATCATTACTATTATTAAAGTCAACCTTGATAAAATTTGTACCATCGACGGAACATACCTCGATGATAACGGCGCTAACAAATGCGCAGAACTCGATGGAATGTGTACCATCGTCACGGACAACACTAAAGGAGACTCAAACATGGGTTGTTACACAAATAGAAGAGACTTTAATGTGTGCAGTGCTCTCTGCAAAGTTAACATCGATGAATGATGTTTCACCAGTGAAGGAGACTTCAATATCTGTAGTACCACTAGCATTAATGATCTCCACTGAAATTACATCGGTTTTTCCCCAGCATCGATATCGCGATTGCGTGTAAAATAATTTTGAACAACAGTAATACATGTCGACATGAGCATAGAGAATGTGCTAAGAATCCTCCTTTAAAAACGTTTGGCTGTGAGAAATACCTGAGGTTCGTCTTCATCGACTAGAAACCATTGTAGCTGCTGCGAAATGTCTTTCGTATTTCCCACTGATGCAGGAAAATATTAGATACTATCGTGTAAACTTTCGCTGCAACAAGTGGCGTGCTTGGTTAAATTGTGTTGACAGTTTGAGACGACTTGAAAAAAACTGTAAAGATGAAGTCTGTGTGCCTCCTGTAGAACTACCTGCAGAAATATCTACTCCTAGGTTAAGGTTGGTGACTCATATACGTACAAGCAAACACACAAATGTCTGGCAACTGATAACTGAATCCAAGACTGTACTCGGTGATTTACAGGTAAATTATAATGTATACCACTCTGCGAAATCTGCATTTGGTGGAATTTCGAAAACAGCTATTATCTAATTACTTTAAGTGTTTGAAAAGACATTTTTACTTTTCTTGACAATATCAAATATTATGTACTTCATTATTAAGTAGCATAGTTACAATTCACAATACAATTAATTATGGGTTCGCTCATTACTACAACTACAATATTCTCTCAATACTACAACAAACCAAAATTTCCTATAAAAAAATTCAATGTAATAATTTTGGAAAACCAGATAATCATCTACATACAAATATTGGATACATTTTGTATAACAGAGTGTTATTTTTTTAATAAAATAATAGAGTTCTTATTAAAAATCCATACCATACTACCATAATATTTTTTTTTAAATTCTTTTATAGGTTGAGGGTGTTTGATACATAGCTACTTGAATCAACTGTTACAGATATCCATAATTTTATTTAAATAAAGGCCAAAACATTTAAAGATGGAAAGGGTGTGACCGCCGTTGACAATATGACTAGCCCGGTTATTGGCAGACCAACATAGATGGTAATTTGGTTACTACCAAATTTGAGAAGCTCTAAATAACATATATGATCTCTGAGTATATGTTTATAATTATTGGTGGTGAATCGAAAACAATCAGTAATACTTTACGTTAAGGTTATCCACCGTATTATTAACACACACAAAATTATACTTTATCGTTAATCTTAATTTTCATTACAATTCAAAGAATAATACCAACGATATACGGTTGTAATATTACTAATTGTATTGCTGTAAATGAAATTGTTTTCACATTATAACATTATAATTTGAATTTTTACAATAATAACTATATTCAGTAGAATGGTTAAAAAGATTAATATTGCACAACCTGTGTAATAGGACACCTCTTCAAATAAAAATTTAATATTTATATTACAATAATATTTTGCAACTTCATATTACAAATATTGCTATATTCAAATGTAACGAAAGTTTTAACTTATGTTAGCTCAATCGGGACTCTTAAGTTAGTATCTCAGGTTATATGGGTGTAAGTAGGTGAATCAGAAATAAGATTGATAAAATGCTATCGGGTTATGTACTACTACTAATTAGAAACTGGTGGAGTTGGAAAGATGTAACAAGTTCTCGTAGTTCAAAGTTACCTCAGAATATGCCCCAAGTTAAGGACAATACAACCTAAAGACAGGGTATTTCAACTATACCGTGAACTGTGCATCTCAGTGAGTACATTCGTACTGACGTAGTGATGTCCTAGTTCTCGATCTTCACGATGATGGCTCCACAGGAACAGCGGCCATCAGTGTATACGGCTGGATGTTGTACAGGTTCCGATGTGGACAGCGATTGGGTGTTGATGGGTCTCCAAACCGGTGATTCTTGATGACGATGGACAGTTGCTCACATTCTTAATAATGATGTAGTTCTTTACTATCCTCGATGACGACTATGTAGTTCTTGACTATCTTCGATAACGATTATGTAGTTCTTGATGAATATTGGCAGCGATGAATTATAAGTTTTACATAAATTTTAGATTCGTATATCTCGAAATCTCAGTCAAGTCCGCTGCTTATCAATTTCTTTTATACTCACTGTTCGAATTCCACTTTCCTAATAAAAACCCTCCATCGACCTTCTTATTCAAAAGCAAGCATAGAGGAAGTAGGCAAATAAGTATTTAAAATCCAAAGATATCGTTGTTAAAATTTACTATCAAACATAATGAAAGAAAAAGAAGAAAGTTCCCCAAAACACAAGTTGTGGCAATACTTCACAAATAAATATATACAAATTTTGAAATTAAATAAAATTATCAATTACTATAAACTACTGGTTGGTTTATAAGAGCTTGACTACCTTGCGTGTTAGAATAAAAATTCACTCTTAAATAATCCACTTTAACGAATAAAATGTAATAATTTAACTAACCGATTAAGGAAAAAAAATAACACAATGAAGGCTCACAAAATATTGTATAGCAAATTACGACCAAAAACTTGCAAAGTTATCTGATTTTCTACGTATTAAATTGTTTCACCTGATTCTAACTTCCTAAAACATCGAACACCCCATTCCTTCTAGTTATACTTTTCTTTACGTTCATATTGGTCATCGCATTGACTTACTTTACCGGTAAGTTTCACCTCAAAAATATTTCGGGAGGAAACTACAAGAGCAACTTCCCGGATTTAATTCACTTGTTGTTGTGGGTGGGTGTCGGAAGGAGCCTGGGGCATGTAAGCTGGTTCTGGCCCAGCGCTAGTGCCAGCTGATAGCTCACTGCACACAACTTCTGCTCGGCGCCCACTTCCGGCGGCGGACCGGAAGCAGCATCGCTCCGCCGGCCGCTGATAAATATGGAACGCGCAGTTCGAAGTCCCAGCGGCCAGTGATGGGGGGTGAGGAGTCGTGGGGATACCACCCGGGCGAGTTCGGAACTCATCCATCCGAAAGCTCGTATTACTCCGCGGTCCCAGGCGGACACAGGCCGAGCCCGGCCCCCTCCGGCGCACTGAATCATGGGAGCAACACCTCCTCTTGCCGCGCTGAACCGCACCGAGCAACAGCTCAGCAACAGCCCCTCCGGCGCGCTGAATCATGGGAGCAACACCACCTGAAGCCGCGCTGAACCGCACCGAGCAACAGCTCAGCAACAGACCCTCCAGCGCGCTGAATCATGGGAGCAACACCTCCTGAAGCCGCGCTGAACCGCACCGAGCAACAGCTCAGCAACAGACCCTCCAGCGCGCTGAATCATGGGAGCAACACCTCCTGAAGCCGCGCTGAACCGCACCGAGCAACAGCTCAGCAACAGCCCCTCCGGCGCGCTGAATCATGGGAGCAACACCACCTGAAGCCGCGCTGAACCGCACCGAGCAACAGCTCAGCAACAGACCCTCCAGCGCGCTGAATCATGGGAGCAACACCACCTGAAGCCGCGCTGAACCGCACCGAGCAACAGCTCAGCAACAGACCCTCCAGCGCGCTGAATCATGGGAGCAACACCTCCTCTTGCCGCGCTGAACCGCACCGAGCAACAGCTCAGCAACAGCCCCTCCGGCGCGCTGAATCATGGGAGCAACACCGCCTGAAGCCGCGCTGAACCGCACCGAGCAACAGCTCAGCAACAGACCCTCCAGCGCGCTGAATCATGGGAGCAACACCACCTGAAGCCGCGCTGAATCCCACCGAGCAACAGCTCAGCAACAGCCCCTCCGGCGCACTGAATCATGGGAGCAACACCTCCTGAAGCCGCGCTGAACCGCACCGAGCAACAGCTCAGCAACAGCCCCTCCGGCGCGCTGAATCATGGGAGCAACACCTCCTGAAGCCGCGCTGAACCGCACCGAGCAACAGCTCATCAACAGCCCGTCCGGCTCTCTGAATCATGGGAGCAACACCTCCTGAAGCCGCGCTGAACCGCACCGAGCAACAGCTCAGCAACAGCCCCTCCGGCGCGCGGAATAATGGGAGCAACACCACCTCAAGCCGCGCTGAACCGCACCGAGCAAGAGCTCAGCAACAGCCCCTCCGGCTCGCTGAATCATGGGAGCAACACCTCCTGAAGCCGCGCTGAACCGCACCGAGCAACAGCTCAGCAACAGACCCTCCAGCGCGCTTAATCATGGGAGCAACACCTCCTGAAGCCGCGCTGAACCGCACCGAGCAACAGCTCATCAACAGCCCGTCCGGCTCTCTGAATCATGGGAGCAACACCTCCTGAAGCCGCGCTGAACCGCACCGAGCAACAGCTCAGCAACAGCCCCTCCGGCGCGCTGAATCATGGGAGCAACACCTCCTGAAGCCGCGCTGAACCGCACCGAGCAACAGCCCCTCCGGCGCGCTGAATCATGGGAGCAACACCTCCTGAAGCCGCGCTGAACCGCACCGAGCAACAGCTCAGCAACAGACCCTCCAGCGCGCTGAATCATGGGAGCAACACCTCCTGAAGCCGCGCTGAACCGCACCGAGCAACAGCTCAGCAACAGCCCCTCCGGCTCGCTGAATCATTGGAGCAACACCTCCTGAAGCCGCGCTGAACCGCACCGAGCAACAGTACAGCAACAGACCCTCCAGCGCGCTTAATCATGGGAGCAACACCTCCTGAAGCCACGCTGAACCGCACCGAGCAACAGCTCAGCAACAGCCCCTCCGGCGCGCGGAATAATGGGAGCAACACCTCCTCAAGCCGCGCTGAACCGCACCGAGCAACAGCTCAGCAACAGCCCCTCCGGCTCGCTGAATCATGGGAGCAACACCTCCTGAAGCTGCGCTGAACCGCACCGAGCAACAGCTCAGCAACAGCCCCTCCGGCCCGCTGAATCATGGGAGCAACACCTCCTGAAGCCGCGCTGAACCGCACCGAGCAACAGCTCAGCAACAGCCCCTCCGGCGCGCGGAATCATGGGAGCAATACCTCCTGAAGCCGCGCTGAACCGCACCGAGCAACAGCTCAGCAACAGCTCTGTGGCCTGCCGCAACTACTGCATCCTTACATTAATACACTCAATAACTAATATTATTATTTATAACTGGATAATAAAGATACCAGCTATTTTCAGTTGTTTTTTTTTTGACGTGATAACGTATTATAAATCGATGAACGCCGGCTGCACGCAAGCAAAAGCATGACTCATTGTTACGTTCTACCTGAGCCGAACGTGCAAAAACCGGCCAAACACCGTGCGAGAAAATCTTCTATCATTATAAACAGGTTAAGGCAGGCTTTTTAAAAGCCGCAATTTAATAAATTTGATATGTTGTTATCACGTAAAATTATCGTCCGTAAACCGACTTTACAGACAATCCCTTTTTTTCTGATTCTGATTGAACTCCACGCAATTATCCATTTGCTTCCGTCAAATTTTACATTTGGTCAATAATTAATTTTATTGGTTTCTTTGCCTTCACGGTGTAATTAAAATAAACGTGTTTCCAGGTACAATATTAATTAGGTTTTACTATTTTGTGACTTTCATATTTTTTTCCAAATAAAATTAAAATTAATGTTTTAAAACATCGTTGTATTCAAACCTCCCAAAATCTACATTAATTGCAAAATATAATGGTGTCACTATAAGTTATCCAATTTATAAATGTCAGTGCAGAAAAGTCACAAGAGAAAGTATTTCCTAACATACGGAATAGTCAATTCCAAAAACAATAAATAACAGTTAAGAGGTTTGGAATGGTATCTTCAATTTTCTTTGGTAATGAATCATCCCAACATTGTCCTAGAGTGGTTTTAGGAAACGAACAAAACCAGGGTATTATATAAAAGGGGCACCCGCGGCTGGCTTCTGGATAAGGTGTGTGGTAGGGTCAATGACCGAAAACCTATGACGTCACGCCGGTCATTTTGGTGTAAAATTACCTCCAAAATTCCTCAAAATTCCTAAAAAAAAACCTTTAAAATTCCCTATTTTAAAAGAAAAGTTCACGTTTTAAAAGGAAATTTTCTCGAATTTTAACTCAAAAATGCAAAAAATTTGTAATTCAATAAATTCTTCATTGAGGCTTAAATTATTCCCTAATAACACTCTGGTGTGTAGCTTTGACCTTAACATTAACCTTGACCGTAAACATAAATTCTTTAATTTTCGAACAAAATGCCCCCAGAAAAATTTAAAAAAAATTGCTTACTTAAAAATTTTTGTTCCTATTCGATTTTGGTCCTCCGTTCGATTTCCAGCGAGCCTACTAATGTAATTTATTAATTAAAAAAATTAATTCTCAATTTACAATTTAATTAAATTTATAAATAAAATTTACTTACGATACACCCACCATCTTCAGATCTGTAACGTTGCATTTTTCGTTACAGCCGCCATCTAGTACTTAAATCCATAAGTTTTATGCTAGAAATTCGGGAAAAATTTAAAATTCATAAAAAATAGTGTAATAAAATGTTTACAAAAAATTTATGAAAAAGTTTTAATTTTGAACCCGGTGAGGTCAATCGATTAAAAATGGCAACGGATTTTTCCTCCACGGAATAAACTGGCTGACGTGTAACATTTGCATTGGCACTAGTGATATGAGGTCATTCAGTCAGTGGCTTCCGTGAAGAAAGAATCCGTCACCATTTGAACTAAGCACCTTTTAATAATTTTTTTCATTTATATTTTATTATTTTTTATGAATATTTAAATTTTTCCTAATTATTTAGCATAAAAATTACAGAATTTCTTAATGGTGGCTGTAACGAAAAGTGCAACGTTCCAGCTCCCAAGAAGGCGGGTGTGACGTAGGCAAAATATTTTTTAATTTTAATTAAATTGTAATTAAGATTTTTTTATTTATTTTCTTTATAAATAAATTACATGTTTACTCTCGCTGGGAACCGAACCAATAACCTTAATCGATTAAGTAACTTAATATTTTCACGAAGCAATTATGTTATTTTTTATTTTGTGTTCGAAAATTGAAGAATTCTTTTTTTTTGGTCATGGTTAAGGTCAAAGCTACCCACCAGAGTTATATTGGTGACGCTAATGGTGAATTTAAGCCTTAATGGGGAATTTAAATCTAAATGTGGAATATTTTTATTTTTTCTAAGCAAATGTCTTTTGAGGTTATTCGAATTTCAAATGTTTGAATTTTTGAGTTAAAATAAAGAAAAATGTCCCTCAAAAAGGGAATTTCTAGAAATTTTGAGGAATTTTTTGAGGTATTTTTACACCAAAATGGCCGCCGTGAAGTCAGAGGTGGTCGGTTATTGACCCCACCTCACTCCTCATCAAGAAGACAGCTGCAGTAGCCCCTCTCTAATGCTCCAACTGTGCAGCTCTCACCGGCTTGCAGGGACCCTCCATGTAAGGGCGGTGAAACCCAATATATTATATTGTGATCATGCCAAATAATAGTGTTCCCAGTAAATTTTTAAATTTAATATCATGTTCTCGGAACCGCAAATAAAAGTGTTTAATATTGTTGTTATAAAATAATGACTATTAAGAAACACGCCACATACCTATACGTTCGAGTTACATTTTAAAGAAAATAAAGTGTCATAGAATATTCAAATTTAGAAACATTAAAAGTCAAAAACCCTAATTCTTCTGCCATTTCGCCAAATCAAAGAGAAGATTCTATAGTAAAAACAAAAGATTTTAAATACTTAAAAAAATTACCAAGGCAAAACCTTTTTATGAGTTTATTATAAATACGATTAAATTTATGAAAACAATACGTCAATAAATATTAATCCAATATACAATTTTACTACTCAGTGTCAAATTTTATAAAGTTGCAAAGGATATATATATATATGTATGTATAAAAGACGAGTATTAAATATCATCAGCAATGAAATGACGCTTATATAAACTACATTGTGAAGAAATGTGTATTTAAGCCCTATGCTCGTCATAGTTCCGTCTCTGAAGCCTGAACAAGCGTCGTGACACGTGGTCGCGACATTTCCCCTCTCCTTGCGCTCCTCGCATATACCTGTGCGCACCTGCCCCCTCTCTGCTCTGCCTAGCCGCTTGCTGCGCATGCGCGGACTGCTGATTCACAACCCTCGGTCTACGGTGCTGCGTCCGCGTAGAAGTCTCAGAAACCTCGTCAGTTTGGTCAATATAAGGCTACATACCAGACGTATCGATGTGCCAAATGAAACTTATGATAGTAAAAGAACCCTGGAATATATTTGGTAAAAGAAAATGGACATAGCTTTAAATAAAGCTGGACTTAAAGTAATTTACCTAATATATTCTCCTTAATTTTTCCCAGCAGGCTTGTTAGCATGGCGGTAAACTTTGTGCTTTCTAAGCACGAGGTTCGAGGCTCAAATGACGTATATTTGTTATTACGATAGAATATAATAATATTGTATAATATTATTTTTAAACATCTCAATAAGGTTAAGGTTGGTTAGTAGGAAATATTTACCAACTGAATTCAGTCGTAAATTAATAAAAATACACAAACATATACTTAGTTTCATATATATAACTAACCGGTTTATGACTTTAAACAAAATTGGTAGTATTTTAATATTCTAAAATGAAGTCTTAACAGGAATCTATAGGATTCCAAATCTTAGTTTCAAAAAATACTTGAAAGATAACGCCACTTTCGGTATGCGTTAGAAAACCAACAAAATGTTACACATACGACTTCGTCTCGTGGCTCTATCAGTTTCTGCATGCATGCGCATTAGACTTTCAACCTGTCAGATATCCGTTGTGTCATGCGCGCTTCTTTTATTGATTTTCTGGTGAATAATAAAATTTCACCCTCAACATCCATAAAGAAGTTTAACCTCTAAAACGATAGTACCATCTTGTTAAACAGAATTATAGTTAGTTTTTTAAAAATGTGAACAATGTTGACAGTTTTTTCCTGCAATTAATACTTTTTATATATTTATCACGATCGGCATTGTTTTACACAATCATAAGTAAATTCTGGTGTCTTAGATTCGTATCAAATTTTATTTGCAACTTCAGAACACATCAATTTTCTCAGTTACGGAATTTAGATGTTTGCATATATATAACAGGAAAATACTGAAAGACTCGCAATTTTGTTTTCTTCGTTTTCCGTGTAAGTATCGTCTGGATTTTAATTTTTAAACAAGCACTAGAACTTGAAGGTTGTACATAAGGTTGGTTTTGATTCGCCATGATTATTTTTTGAGTATCCAGTACGTAATGCTGTAAACTGCTCGCTCGTTTTTTGTTAATTAGTATAAAGTATTCTCTAGGGTTTCATTTCCCATCGTCGTCCGTCATCATGTGATTCCGGCGTTTACAGTTTCCAGTTTCCTGAGATTAATTTGTGAACTGCCTTTTTGTAATTATTTTTGACTGTATTCTTTGATTTGTAGATTTATTATGAAAGCTTTTATTTAATTCAGGCTAGTAAAATATAATGTTATTGTATTGCACTACATCCATCATGATTTCTGGTTGAGGCTGAATGTCCAATTTAAGTTTACCCACTTTGGAAAACTAAACTGGCCGGTTATTTGAGACGGACATTACTAACAAGGAAATTTATTACAACCTATTATATTAAATGTATTAGGAGTGCCACAAAGAGTGTTTTACTATAACAAAACTGATCATGTATGTCCACGTCATAACTTTCAATTGCATAGCTCTGTGCTCTTTTAAAGTCTTTTTTTTTTTAAATTTTAACTATTATTTGAAATGTCCCAAAGCTACCGTCTTGTGACTAAAATGATTGTATTTATTACATTAAATTATAACAGTTATTTTTGTCATCTTATAGTTTTACTTTAGAGTGTGACTCAATTTGTTATCCCTCTCTTTCAAGCCTCGTATAAGGAAGAGTGAACAACCGATCGACAGCGATCGTAGCTGGCATCAATTTTTTTTTTCAAACCAACGAAATTTGTACGAGGACTGCCACACTGGCGCAATGCTTTCGCTTGCGGTAAAGTGATGTTGAACAAAATTGCTCACGAACAAAACAATTTTATTCCTAAACGAAGATTGCTCAGAGCTGCGTTTGCTTTAGTTATGAATGTCGGACAAGGAACCACACACAGCTCATAAAATTAGGTTATCAACTTCAATAAAATAACGTGAAGCGTAATTTTGACCCATTGTTCTGTTGTTTTTGAATAAGAATGTATGAAAATACTCGGATTTCACCTTTTTGCAACCATGATTTTAGACCTTTGAAGTTTATATGTCTAAATTTTTACCATTCTTTCACACTTTATAATTCTCTGATGTTTCATAAATTCATACTGAGCTCTGATTGGATTCAAATGAAAGAAGAAATGTTAAGAGTCACTTGCATGTGCCATTTATGTGAATATTTCCATACCTAAAAATGTACGAAAATCCAAAATATTTGTTGAATAAAGTAAAACAATTTGTCCTGACTACTGTAGATATATCTAACATAAGATATTTATACTTCAAATAAATAATTTTGCCTATTTAATGCTCATTGAAACGGGACATCTATTGAATATGATAGTTTAAAATACAGAGCTCCATAAGGGAACGCATGCGTCATATTACCCCATACATTGTAAGGTACGCTTTTATCTAAAGGTAACATTTAATAAGCTTAAGAAAAAAAGTTCTTATCAAATTAAGATTATTTTTATGCCACATGTCATCTTGACTTCCCAGAAAATATCGTTGGTAAATATTCTTAAAAGTTAAATATGTCACGAAATCATTTTAAAAACTATACTCCCTATGTGATGATAAAAATATTCTACAAAATATTCATAATAATAAACATTTCCTTCACGAAGAAGTTTAGGTCTGAAGATTCCTGTGCTATGTTGGATTACTAATGATGTAAACTCAATATTGTTTTTAATCAAGGGATCTGGACTTCAAACTTTGGCAAAAATAATTTTATGTCCTAAACGATATTATCGTATAATCATTCATTTCAGGATATCTCTTCTGTCGAGGATGTATAGCCTATGGTGAAATTTTTCATACGTTAGTCTCATGCTATTGATAGGCTCAACAAAATGTTGCTTCCTACTTAACAACTTCATGCTACTCATCTTCGTCATTGAAGTAATACTATGCTTCCTCAACACAACTATTAAAAATTAACAACGATAAATGTTGTAGGAGCACATTTTGACGTGACAACGTCTAATAAATCGATGAACGCCGGCTGCACGCACGAAAAAGTATGTCTCATTGTCCCGTTACGCACATTTTCCCGTTAAGCTTTGTCCCGTTACGCACATGTTCCCGTTACGCTTTGTCCCGTTACGCACATTTTCCCGTTACGCTTTGTCCCGTTACGCTCATTGTACGCTTGCGCCGCATCTATCACTCTTCCACTCGATTGGAACAACCATCGATTTGACTTTTTCGAGGCACATTAAACTTGAAACACTCCCATTCGTTTCCTACTTTTCCTATCATCGTCCTATCCTTAACAGAATAACACAGATTGGAAGAAGTTAAATAGCAAACATGTATAAAAATTATAGTTAAAATAATCTCTTCGTTAAAGTAATAAACATATTTGAATTAATGAGAGCAAATAAAAGTAAATTTATGAATTAAATTGTAGATTTCATTTCACTCCTTCTTTGTATCCATACAAAATAGTGATAATTCAATAAAAATGATTAAATTTTATTCATAAAAGTATGCAATCATTTCATCAATGTTTTGTTATGATGTCACGTTAAACTATCATCCGTAAACCAACTTTACAGACAACCAATTTTTTTCTTCATCTCTGGAATTGTTTGTTTATCAACTGCGCTTTTCCACCAAGCTCTTGGGCGTAAGTAAATACACTTTGAACACATTGTGCTAGAAATGCGCTCATATAATTTCGGCTAGTTTAAAATTAATAACTGAAGAACTTACAGCTATAATTGGTCCTGTATTAAATTTGATTCTGTTCATACGATTTTAAATAAAACTGTATAGGTTTATGTTTAACAGTCTTTTTTTTTAATGATGGGAATAATTATAACTCTTTTCAATCAGATACTAAGCCGTTAACTTAACTTTATATTAGAATTAAACTTCTTTATTTGATATTTTTAATTATTACTGATTTTGTGCTAATGTTTATTTTTGTTATTGTTGCCTAATTTAAACATTTACTAACATAAAAAGCTTGAAATTAGAAAATTCAAGAAAAATCAGTAATATTTTAAAATATTTTTAACCTATCTGGGATTTGAATCAGAGATGTTCTTTAACATAACATTTTTTAACTTATTTACGCTAACCATGATTTTTTTACGTGACAACGTCTTAAATAGATGAACGCCGGCTGCACGCACTAAAAAGAGTCCCGTTACGCACATGTCCCGTTACGCTGTGTCCCGTTACGCTCATTGTATGCTTGCGCCGCATCTATCTGTCTTCCACTCGATTGGAACAACCATCGATTTGAATTTTTCGAGGCACATTAAACTTGAAACACTCCCATTCGTTTCCTACTTTTCCTATCATCGTCCTATCCTTAACAGAATAACACAGATTGGAAGAAGTTACATAGCAAAAATGTATAAAAGTTATAGTTAAAATAATCTCTTCGTTAAAGTAATAAACATATTTAAATTAATGAGAGCAAATAAAAATAAATTTATCAAATTAATTGTAGATTTCATTTCACTCCTTCTTTGTATCCATACAAAATAGTGATAATTCAATAAAAAATTATTCGATTTTATTCATAAAATTATTCAATCATTTGATCAATTTTTTGTTATGACGTTGTCACGTTAAACTATCGACCGTAAACCGACTTTACAGGCAACAATTTTTTTTTGTAATTCGCTATGTTACACCTGCCAGATAGTTCCAGTACCGCTGTAATATTTCACATAAATGAGGAAGTTCTTGCGTTTGGAAGTCTTTGCATCTGAGCAGCGAGTGTCACGGGCAACTGTCCAAACCCCGGCGACATGCGTCATGGCTTTGGTGCAGCATTGGACATGAGTGATGGCCACAGACCAAATTTTGCAGGTTCAATGACCTGTGAACTTGGTTCAACATCCCTAATGAATATTGAACAATCATAATTGGCTCTTTTTTTAACTCTCTTAGTGGTCCTTTGTGCGTGTATGCCGTGTGAAGAGTTGGAAGGGGGGTAGCGAGGACCCTTGTAATCCGGCCAGGCACGCGTGACATGCATTACGTCAGTGGACAGCGCGTGACGTCAGTGGAGGCGTGGGGCTGCCAGCCAGCTCCAAACCTGGCGTGCATCGTAGTCTTGTCTGCGTTCGTAACAATACTAATTGTATGTGGATTCATAAAAGGATCGAACGATTAAATACAATTATTAGTACCAGCCACACAACGCATAGGCAATTTGTATGACCGTGGTCAGGTAATTATATAAATATTTCTGTGACTGTAGGCTAGGACTTTCAGGGACGTATGCTATTTTACCTCTTTACGGTCATATATATATTAAAAAAAAACTATTTATGATAAAATAGGCATCGAGAACAAAAGTCTATCCTTAATGGGGTAGGAATTATTTTTTTGTAACATTTCATTCGGGTTAAACGGTGCATGTTTTAAATTAAATTTTTAAAAGACTTTTTTCAAAACTTTAATTTGTATTTTATATGAACGCTTATAGTCTGTTACCATGACAAAGTTCCAAGCTACAGAACAATATTCCAATTTTTATCTCCTGAGGGCGTAATAAAGACGTAATAGAGAATCACTGACGTTTTTATATTTACTTATGAACCTAATCAAGCTCATAGAAAGGGATGTTTTACTAATGGACTGTCAATATGGTGATGAAAAAGTAGTTTTTAATCCAAAAGCATTCCTAAGTCATATATTTTGGTTACAAGCTTAATTTCAATATCATTAATTGAATATATTTTCAAATATTAATTTGTTTTCTTGGAAATTTTTTTTAAAAAATCTATCAGAAATATAATTTGAAAATAAATTTAGACCAACTGCTGCGAGCTTTTGAATAATTAATGAATATTGCCAAATACTTTGGAGAAATTAATAAATATTACATAAGATTGTTATCTACTAGTAAGATCATTATAAATTTGATACATTAAATTTAACAGGTTCGTGGTATTATTTCTAATACTTAAGAAACCATGTTGTAGTAGTTTTTAAAGATATTTAACAAGATACATAATACAGTTTATTACAAATATATTTTTTTTATTTTTGAAACGGAGCACAAGATTAATCTTGTTCACTAATTACACATGTTATATTTGTCTCCCTTTTTATGAATTGGAATGACTGTGGTAATTTTCCAGAGATCAGGGAAGATTCGAGTAAATATGCTTTTATTGAAAATATGTACCAATAAAGGTGTAAATACATTAGCATAGCCTTTAATAATAAAATTATATTTATCCTTACAAGTTGTTGATTTGCTGGATTTTATTATTTTTATGGTCCATAGGACCAAACTACTTTAAATCGTGGGTATAGTTGTATAATTAAATGTTTTGGGGGAATTTCAGTTTAGTTTCTATATTTAACAATCTTTCGAAAATTAATTACCAACATAATTGCAATTGTTGCAGGATCTGTAATTATATTATCTTTTAATTTGAGAATAATATTTCATTAATATTTTCTTATTATTATAAATAGTAAAATTTTCTTTATATATATTTCTTTATATTTATATGTTAAGATTTTCTTTATATCATAAAGTTAATCATTATTGTATAAGTATTTTACAAACATTAGAAATATATTAAACGCACCAATACCTCAATATGGATATTCATTAAGTTAAACTTTCCCGCCAATTATCGTAAAGCTTCAGCTATTTTACAGTGGCATACATTACTAAAAATTGGCAATAAATTACCAGTTATCAAATAGTAATAGCAAAATTATAATGGCTTCCAGGGTGACTTAATTAATTGTTTGGTTTAAAACTGGTTTCTATTTTAAGCATATTAAAAATTATGTTATACATAATTTTAGTCTTTATATTCCTATTTAAAAATTACTTAAAATGAAAGATTTTTTTTTACTTTAAATTCAAAGAACAAAAATGTCTTCTTTTAAAATATAATTTTGTTAGTAAGCTAGCTGCACAAGGTTTCTACTGCATCTACCGTGACAGTGTTGCGGCCACAGAGGGTTTGCCGTGCAACTGGCGTGCAGTGTCTCATCACTAGCCCAGGGAGGGCAGTTCCACCGCGACAGCGCGTCCAAAGAAGTGGTCACGTCACCCCCTGAGGAGCATACCTCCCCCCCCCCACCCAAGTGGCGTTCTCATCCTGAATTGCACTCCCGAGCAGTCCTGCTCACAGGACCTCAGAGTCCTCACTGGCTACCTGCTGGGAATACCGTCACAAGGTCCTGAGCGATCCTTCACTTCCCGCCAACCGTGTTCCTCGTCGAGCAGCAAGAAGTTGGCGAGATCACATTTGATACCGTGCCTGGCAGATGGCATAATAACGCGTCGCTCTTGACAATCAGTTTAATTTTTCTTTATGATTTAATAAACATTTAAAATGAAAACCGTCAAATATTTCGAACTTTGCAACGAAAACAGAAGTTTTTCGGACTATTTTGTTTTTAATAGGTTGAACTAGATGTTCAATTTTATATATTTTATTTATTTATTCATTCGGAGGTATAGGTATACGCCAAAGTCTAACTACAGCTAAATTTGTGTTCTTTACACCACACAATAAATATATATTCCTATGCTAAAACTAATTGTTCTAAAAATATTTTACGCCATTAGTAATAATAAAAAATTTGGCAAAAATAATCATTCTCGACCAAATTTATGGTTTCTTGGACATTGTCAAGTGAAGAGTCTTAATAATGAAAATTTTTTCCTGAAAATAATAATCTGTTTTGTTAATGTTTCTTTTTGTATTGTGCCAAAACAAGGACACAGATGTTAGGTTATTATTTTAAAACGTACTATTTTAACTGTGTTATGATTCGGCCCGCTACAGTATTGATAGTCTTCATTAAAACAAACACTCTTAATTCATCATACTCTAGTCAGTCCAACCATAGTTACGAGGTTAACTGACATGACAAAAAAAATCACAAAACAAATTCTGGCCTGTGCTAAAACTCTATTTATTCTCTGAAGAATTTGTATCCATCTATCTCTATTCCACTCGAAACCTAATACAATATTCTTGTGATATTCTTGTGATTTTTTTTTGTGGTTTAAAGGGCTTGATTTAACAATACTTGCGGTGGTTTTCTCCTTGTGCTTCTGATTGTTCCTGTTTATATTTTGTTTGTTTTCTCTGTGTGCTCCTGATTATTCCGGTCAGTATTTTGTTGGTTTTTCCAGGAGCTTCTGGTCATTCCTAGCGAGACATTTGTTGGATTTCTCTGAGTGTTCATGGTTATTCCCAGCACAATGGCACCATCCGCAACCATTAAGCGTTAGAAAAAGTTTTACGACAATGTTTTACGAAAACGTTCCATTAAAATTCGGCCGTAATTTTACTCCCAACTTGCCCAAATAAAATTCACTTCAAAAATTACTTTGGGGTTTTCTGTAAAGTCGGATTACGGACGATAGTTTAACATGATAACGTCATAACAAAACATTGATGAAATGATTGCATACTTTTATGAATAAAATTGAATCATTTTTATTGAATAATCACTATTTTGTATGGATACAAAGAAGAAGTGAAATTAAATCTACAATTTAATTCATAAATTTACTTTTATTTGCACTCATTAATTCAAATATGTTTATTACTTTAACGAAGAGATTAATTTAACTATAACTTTTATACATGTTTGCTATTTAACTTATTCCAATCTGTGTTATTCTGTTAAGTATAGGACGATGGTAGGAAAAGTAGGAAAAGAATGGGAGTGTTTCAAGTTTAATGTGCCTCGAAAAAGTCAAATCGATGGTTGTTCCAATCGAGTGGAATAGAGAAAGATGCGGCGCATGCGTACAATGAGCGTAACGGGACACAGCGTAACGGGACAATGTGCGCAACGGGACACTTTTTCGTGCGTGCAGCCGGCGTTCATCGATTCATTAGACTTTGTCACGTCAAAAATAACTTGCCTAATTGTGTGTTAGGCTGAGGTTGAGGCAACCTTGGGTACTCATGCAGCAAGCAGCCAGCGTGTGACTGTGTGTTCGAACCCCAGGCGGGTCGCCGAGGCCCGGCTGCTGGCATCGCTCCAGCGCGCGGAGACTCATGACGCCGGAGGGGCCTCGGGCAGGGAGCGGTTGAGGACGGCAGCCGCGGGCGCTGTCTGCATAAAAAACCTCCGAGGCGAGAAGTTTCGGAAGTGCTTCTGGTGCGCGGCTCGGGAGTTCTTATCCGACCTCCCGCTGCGAGGCGGCGTTCCGTTACTTGCACGAGTACACGAACGTGGACGTGCACCCGAATTGTTCCGTTACTCAATGCGTTTTATGTTAGAGGAGTGGAATAAACACTGACGTAGACACGTTAAAGTGTTTTGTTTTTTTTAATTAGGGTACCAAATATTTCATATATATGTCTTTACTTATCGAGTAGGTGTTTTTAAATCTTCAGCGTCCATCTCTAACTAAGAATATTAAATTAAGAATAATATATATCAAATAGTTAATTAATTTAAATAACATTTTACGTAAACTTATGATTAAAACGCTAACCCAAGTATAGAAGCGAGTTAGCGCAGTTGGAAGACACTGGACTCGCGGTTCAAAGGATGCAAGTTTGAATACAGAATGTCCTTCAGGTCTCTTAAAATAACTCCGAGCAGATACTAGGATGGTTTCTGGCAATAGGCCCTGGCATTTTGTTGTCCCCGTTTTCCTGACTGTTTCGCTGTGGTGCTCTGTTCTTAACAGTAGTCAGCGGTGTTTCTGTGTGAGGCGGGATGACGAGTGCGACGCTCGCTGGTGCTTCTAGCGCGGTGTCTCCTCTGGAATGGCGCGCAGTCTTCTCGTCGTCATTAGGTAGACAACAAAATTTTTTTTTAGCGGTAACCGCTATATGGCGTTATATGGTGGTGGGTTGAAGATAAAGTTGTAATGCCCTTGGATGCTTGGCTTTATAGGTCGCAAGGAGAAACGTAAATGGAAGAGCTAAGCTTTGCCGAGGTATTCCGTCTCCGTATGCGTGCTGTGGGAGAAACTCTGGTCGTGAGATTCGTCTCCTTTTCCGAGCCATTGTGGAGCTGGTGTTAGTCCGACCGCGCGGTTGCCGCATCTCTACCGCGCGGTGCTGTTGCCATGGAGTCCCACTGGAGCGAGCAGTTGCCTAGCGGGCGCCGCCATTTGGCACAGGCTTGCAACCTCGCTGTTACCGCCCGTAGGCCGCGCTGTGCATCTGCTAGACAGCTTCCATACAATCCCCTCTCCCAAGCAACCCAGCTGACACCCACCGCCAGCAAGTAGATAGCAACCTCGCAGTGGCGAAGCTCCAAGAATCACAGCCCGCTTTCACACTTCGGTGGCTGTTCGTTCCTCCTTCTCTAAATATACACGCTTCTGCGACAAGCCGCAGATATTAAAAAAAAAAAAAAATATTTGCACCTTTTTTACAAAAGTTATTTTTAGTACATTTGCGTACAGACACAGAAAGAGTTTTTCGAAAGCATTTTTTAATATGGATAGCATTTTTATAGGCCTACTCGCAGCATTTTTAAATAAAATAACAGTGGGTTTATTTCTTAAAAAACGTTAAAAATTCTGTTTTTTTTTTTCGTTTATAGAAACTGTATTTTACAAATTTATTTAACTGTGTAAAATGTTTTTTTTTTTTTTTTTTTACTAAAACAATTAAATTTCCATGTTATTACCTTTGTTCATTGTTTCAATTTTTTCTGCATTGGTTCTTATTATTAAGCTTAGTTTCCCGTCATTGAAACAATTGTTAAGTACACATTTTTTCTTTTACAAACCAAATGTTAAGTATGTATGTGTATATATAGAACCGTATTAAAGAAAAAGGAAAAAGTTTCAAGTACCATACTCACGGTTCTAACCTTTTTACAGCAACATGAAAATGAAGCTCTCAGGGCACAGAGCTGCTTGCTTTTTGACCTGGTTTCGGACAGGTGTGTAAGATATCGATAAAATAAGTTCTTACTTTAACTTCTCAATTTCACCTGTTACGTGTTGTAAGGAAGTGCAACAAACGAAGTGAATTATGTAGTTATGTTAATAAACGACGTGAATAAAAACTTTACATTGAGCTATTAAGTATTTTTATTTGTTTCCCTAGAAACAAATTAGTAAAAATGTAAAAATGCTTATGTTATTGTGAGACCTGCCATGACATATTATTTGTTCATTAATTTTTATGTTTAGTAATTTATGTTTAATAAAACAAACTAGCGAGAAGAATATGTTTTTTAAAGATATTAAAAATTCAACAAGTTTAAACAAAATTTAAGTTGACATGGTTCTTACTTGCCTTATAATAAATAATAATTAAAAACCAGAAAAAAATAAAAAATATTTGAAATATGATTAAATATTTATATTTGTCTTTTGATAATAGTATGGGATACCATATACATATTATTTATTTTTTATGTTTCACTTGAAATACAAATTTATGTATTTTAAACATTTTAAAATATCATTACCAAAAATTTTGCCAATTTAGTTATTATTTTTTGCACGTCAGCAACCTTTTCACATAGCTAAAATTCAAAACCAATATTTTTGCTAACTAACTGAAAATTATTTGAGCTCTAATTTTCATAACCGTATAAAAAACTTACATTCAAGGAAACATGTATGGTATATGATGACTTATTTTAACAACAAATTTCAAAATTAAATCCATGAAACATATTTCTATGTTTAGGCTTTGTACAGCTCAATAAGGCATAGCTATTTCCCACAGTTAAAAAAAAAATACTACAATTCAATTTTTTTAACTCATTTATATTACTAGGTTCAATGAAATGTTCCTACATCAATTCGCACAAAATGCATAATTACGTGAACCTAACATAAAAGTGAGCATGATTTTTCTTTATCGGAAATTTGTTTATTTAATACAATACAAATAAATGCAAAAAAGGTATTTTATTATTATCAGAATCGTTTGTTAAATTTGACTATGTTATATGTAAATTGTTGAGCTTCTGAAGCCGAAATATTTTTATGTTGATGATTTGTTCCGTTTCACTTCCTGTGTTGGATGGAGAATACCTTGAAAGCCGGAAGCTGCCGATAAGGGTGGGACGACATGTCATCCCTGGTGCTTGCGGACTGGCTGAAGTGCCGAGCGTGAAGATCACGTGCCTTAACGACGCGCCCAGGTTATTGCACGCTCGTGAACACGGGCAGCCCGGGGAACCTGCTCTTCTTCACCGCGCCATCTTCATGCAACTACGCTTCCCTCGCGTGTGAAGACCGAGCTTCTCAAGTTCTCTACGTCACCGAGTTCTGCCAGGGAAAGTTTGTAACTCCTGGGATTTGTATGGCCACGCCTCGACTCCTAACATAAGGCGTTTAGAAGCTGAAATTTCACAAAATGTTATTAAAATTAAAATATAATAATTAGAAGAAAGTAATATTTTCATATAATTATTTATTTATCGGTTTTTAAAATTGTTTTATAAATTACTAATCCAAACAGTAGTATTCTACGCCAAAATAAATGTAAATAGTGTTGGACTACCTTCAAACCTAAACAACGGTAACTTAATGTTTTTGCAATTTAAATGTAATATATATTTTTTTGGATTTATGTGTAATAGATTTGGTTGTTTTATTGAAATTTGTAAAGGTCTTCAACACTTAAAGTTCGTATTCCCCAGTTTATTGTTTAGTTCTTTGAAATCAATATTGGCTTAAAAATACAGCACAACCAAAATACCACAACACAAGCATAATAAGCGATTAATGTGATCCCGTTGAAAGTATAAAATAAATCGCAAAAAAGGACTTAATATATGCAAATCTAATCAACACGAAATTTGGTATAAAAAGGATCAGTTATTGTTTTATTTTTCGTAATCTAATTTCTAATATAAGTCTGAATTCCCGGAACACAACTTCCAGCTTAAGGATGTAAAAATCGTCTACATGACTAACAACATTGAGAGTAGTAATAAAGCGATTCGAACCATTGGGGTCAGTTTGAGCGAAATACAGTTGAAATCAACTGAAGCAGTTGTAGCGAGTGACAGAAATTGAAGCCAGTCAGAGCAATGTAACGTTTGTAACCAGATCCTCTTGTATTCGGTCGATCGCATCCCACAGAAATGAATGTTCGTCCAAATGTGCGTCCTTTTCGTTAAACGTATGCAGAGAAATCTGCAGTCAGGGCTGAATATGTAATGATCAAAACCTATTGGGGTTGTATTTATCATTTAACATTTTTCAGGGATTTTTGTTCCTATACTTAGTAAGAGTGAAACAAACTTCGTTATTTGGTCTATTTTCTTGCTATAGATTATATTCATACTCTAGGTCTGACAGTTGGGAGACTCTTGTCTTGTCTGCTTCAAATAGGTTATATTTGTTTGAAAGATATGACTAGTATCGAAAAAAAACCACCTGGTTCTGATTCGCTTGACCTAATCTTTTGACATTGTACATGTCATGGTTAAAAGGAATGCCACAGTGGCGGATCAAGGATTTTGGTTTGGGAGGGGCTTGACCCAGCTGAGGCTATGCTTTATCAAGGCAAACACTAAAACAATAGTGGACCCAGATGCTTTTGGAGGGGGCTTGAGTCCCTTAGCCCCCCCCCCCCCCCCTCTGGATCCGCTACTGGAATTCCAGTATTAATGGAGATGACCTCGTAGTTTGTATTTACTGGGCTTATTTATTTATGGCTTGTTTGAAAGGAATGATAATTATCCACGGAGAAGGCCTTGCGGTTTAGATACGCTTGGTCTACATGTCTGACATTTGTAATTGCTCATTTTAAAGGAATGCCAAGTATCGAAATACAATAAGGCATCGTGGTTCGGATACACTTGGCCACTACGTCTGATATTGGACATGTCTTAGTTGAAAGGAATGTATACCGAGAGATAAGATGTTTTAACATCAATAATGGTTTAAACAAAATCGGCGCAAGTGTTGTTCATGGCAATGCACTTATTCAGGTTCTCAGGCAGGAATAAAATGAATTTTTTTAAGTTAAACTCCTTTAGGCGCGTTATGGAAAAATGATGAGAGTGAATTTTTACGATGCACGTGCATAAGAAAAAAAATGACAGGATGACATATCTACAAACAAATAAAATTTATATTTGTGCTTTTAAATCACAAACTTAAGTGATTGATATTGAATACTGGTCCATACAATTTTTTAAAAAATGATTTACGTTGAGATTTAGTAATATAAAATCTGTTCATAAAATTATTCAAGTTTATTTATGTAGGTTAGGTTGCCGTATGTACAATTTATTTCCACATAAATGATAAATTATTATGTTATTATTTGGTAAATAATTTGAATTAATAAATTAGAATAAAGCATTAGCATATTTATTTTCATTACCAATCAAATTTAATCTAATTATTTTACTTGATTAAATAATACATTTAATATACGTGTTCGTATGAACATTTAATTCTGAGTATTTTTTCGATGGATTTTATATTTTACCAAACGTATTCATATCACTTCAGTCATTTTATTATTTTATTTCTATTAATTATTTGCATGCAAAATTAAAGTTTGTTTTTTATCACGCCAAGAGGAAGTATAACATCTAGCCCGCGTACAGAAGTACGTTATTAACATAAAAACCATTCGCGCGCAGTTCGAGGTAGTCAGGCGGACACATGTTCCACGCTAGCGAGCACAATTGGCTGTTGGCTCGGCTCTGATGTCTGTCAGCTCACGGCGAGACATCAGAGGGTTCCGAGGGATGACGCTTTGCTCGGTCCTGGGCGGATGGACGCATCGCTTGCCGATCTCTCCCGTCCCTTGCCGTGTGACCTTCGACAATAGCGTGTTCTGCCCGGAGAGGCAGCGCATTGGCTTCTTACGGGAATCCTTCTTTTCACGGACGAGAGAGCCAAACGCCCGATCGTGCATCTTCGGTTTTTTTTTTTTTTGTTCATTGTAAAGAAATATGGCGGTGTTTATAAAATGATGATAATGGTCAATTAAGGTTAGGTTACCTACATTATAAATACTTTAAAACATTGTGGACGGTTGATTTGGTTAGGTTAGCTACAGTAAAGATACGGGAAAAAAAAAAAAACATAAACTTCGGGGATCTTCGGGTTTTGGCTCTCTCGTCTGTGAAAAAAAAAAAAGGCTTCCCGGGTTCTTACTGGGTACCAGTCACAAGACCGAAAGTCATAAGACCGAAATTTCGGTCTTATGCCTTTCGGTCTTGTGCCTTTCTGTCTTGTGCCTTTCGGTCTAGTGCCTTTCGGTCTAGTGCCTGACGCCAGATTTAAGACATATTCTTAGCGAGAGAAATATTACATTTTTCGGTCTTGTGCCTTTCGGTCTTGTGCCTTTCGGTCTTGTGCCTTTCGGTCTTGTGCCTTTCGGTCTTGTGCCTTTCGGTCTAGTGCATTTCGGTCTAGTGCCTAACGCCAGAGTTAAGACATATTCCTAGCGAGAGAAATATTCTATTTTTCGGTCTTGTGCTTTTCGGTCTTGTGCCTTTCGGTCATGTGCCTTTCGGTCTTGTGACTTTCGGTCTTGTGCCTTTCGGTCTTGTGACTTTCGGTCTTGTGCCTGACGCCAGAGTTAAGACATATTCCTAGCGAGAGAAATATTTAATATTTCGGTCTTGTGCCATTCGGTCTTGTGCCTTTCGGTCTTATGCCTTTCGGTCTTGTGCCTTTCGGTCTTGTGCCTTTCGGTCTTGTGACTTTCGGTCTTGTGCCTTTCGGTCTAGTAATTTTCGGTCTACTGCCGCGTCCCCTTCTTACTCACCAGGACCCACGCGAAACGGCGCGGCGACCCAGTTTGGAGCCTTCTGCGCATGACGTCACGCGGCATTCTTCACTGCCTGCCGCGCGCACGGCGGCGACGAGAGAAGCTAACACAAACTGAAACGGGTGTCCGGAACATTGCGTGCGTGCAATTATGTAAGCGTGCGTGATTGTGTTTGTTTACAAATTGGGATCCTTGAAAATAATTAAAATTTGTGTTATGTCTGTGTATTAAATTATTACATAAACAGGCAATGATTTCACGTGTTTTTCAATTTTCAATTTTAATGAAAATAATCTTGTGTACTAATTTTTAAAATAATGGAAAATTAGATATAACATATAATTTATTCAAAATTAAAATTATTATTTATTTTAATTATTGGATTCTTTAAATAAAACTTATTTGAGGTAAAAGTATACTTAATTGATTAAATTATGGGAAAAAAACCATTGTCAATAGTTAAAAATATTTTTTGAAACAAAAAAATTATTGATTAAAAAATTGTCTTCTTTAAAATTTTTGTTTTTGTTGAGTTTGTTTGCCCGTTTGTTTAATTGTTCTAACTTCAATCAAAAACTTATTTATTATCTTTTATATTAAGTCTTGCACTAACTTACACACAAAGCTAGCTATATACGGAACATCGAGAATTATTGCTGAGATTCTGGACTGTGTTAAAATAACAAGTATTTAATAGTTTTACAAGGGTGGCAACCAAGGATGTTCAGATAAGATAAAAGTTTTAGACTTAGCCAATTACACGTCGATATGGGTGCCATTTCAGCTCTGGCGAGGTCTGTACGGTATTCCATATCCTACCATGTCTTCTGAATTGTGTCCACAATTAAAGTAGCTTTCTTCAAGCTGGTGGATGTTCGTCACCTTCTCCACGCACACAAGATTTTTTAACGTATCCTCAAAGTAAAGAGTGAGGTTTACGAGTTAACCTTGTACGGCAGTGAGGATCTAAATGCCGCATGTGCGGTAAGCATGAGTAGGGCTGCGAGACTACCCTTTTCACTCCACTTCAGTATGAGGCGGCGAGTAGTCGAGTGTAGACCTGGTCAATGGACGGCTCGGCTCGGGTTGCGGTGTGCCGCAGTGTAACGGAAGTGGTCACATTCATCTGAACCCTTATCCACGAGGAATAATAACCCTCTAGATGGTCAGACCACTCGCCACTTCACTCTGAATCAGAGTGAACAAGAGTAATAGTAGCGGAGCCCAATAGGGGATTTTGTGATTTGCTCGAGCGCGGCCGATGAACATAGGGGAGGATGCCTTGCATTTTGTTGAGTACCTCCACCGTATATAAGCCCTTCATATAGGAACTTGCGTCTAGGGCAAACTATCAGAATAGTAAAAGAAAAAATTGATCCTCAAAAATACTCAGGCGCGTCAGATTAAGGTAAGGTGGGTTAATTACTAGATGAAAAGTATGCATTTCAATAACCTGACGATTTGATCGTAAGGCAAGGAAGTGGGAGGGTCACAAACTTGCAACAAAAAAAAAAGTCATCTTGACATTCTCGAGCGTGATTTTATTTTGAAGGAAATAATGCAAAAATAGCGCATAAAATATAATCTGCTGATTTCCACAAGCCGAACTAACAAAAATCGTCTAAAATATTTAGTGCGTGCAACTGGGGTAAAGAATTTATTTCCCAATCCACGCCCTTCTTTCACTTTCACTTTTTCCCTATCTCTGACTCTCTTGCACCTGGTTTGTTGGTAATCACCTACCAGAAGCATGTGAAAATGTCATAACACCAGTTATTCTAGGAGATACTTTTGATTTAGGTATAATTCTTTTCAATACGTTAATAACACGCTTTTCATGGAATAAATAAAATATTGTTAGGTGTTATAACAATTTCTACTTACAAATATGGAAACCACAGTTAACATTGTCAACCCAATTGAATCAGTAGATAAGCAGTACGACGATAACAATGAAGATTGAAAAAAATATATATTTTCAACAATTATATTTTATTTAAATTTTAATTTTTTTCTGAACAAATCCTACTAATATTATAAACACGAAAGTTTGTAAGTATGGATGTTTGTTACTCTTTCACGTAACAACTACTGAATGGATTTGAATGAAATTTGGCCTACAGCTAGCTTATAACCTGGATTAACACATAGATCCCATATTAATATGAAATTCAATCCCTAAAGGAGTGAAAAAGTGATAATTTCATTTTATAACAGAAAAAATCATAGGTCTGAGACATACAAATAGTGAGTGAGTGTCATTTCTCTATGTCTGACACACGATCATACACATAGTAAGGTCTGGCAAATTAATATTTTTCTCCTTGTTGAGACCAGTCCGCTTAGTGGAGCTCGCAGCGGCTAGCAAAATAAAGGCGCTAATAACAGTTTTGTTCTTAACTTCGTCAATAGATAGAGTTGCCTTGAATTTTAAACGCACCATCGTTTGATGCTTTTGTCATGTCTTTAATTTTCGTTTGTTTGTGCCGTATGCGTTCCAAGTACATTCATCCGATTGCTATGAAATATTGGTGATTTGTTATGGGCATGCCCATGAAGGTTACTGAGATGGTATTACTATTTTTCAAGAGTTGGAGCACGAATCGTGTCAAATAATGTGTTTATTTCATTTTATATAGCGGCACTTTGTCTGTTTTTGTTGTATAAGTGCATGCCAATTTATTTAAATATAAAAGAGAGACAGAGATAGAGTGATATAAATATAGAGTGAGATAGAGACGGAGAGATAAGTTGAGATAGAGCGATGTATAGAGAATGAAATGGGTTGGATAAAGAGATATACCTTTAGATGTATAGAGCTATACAGAGACTTATAAATAGAAGATATAGAGATAGTGGGAAGTATATATGCAGATATAGAGATAAATAGAGATAGAGAGATTCATAGATGTATATAGATGTAGATGGAGATAAATATATAGAGAGAGATGGATAGATGATTTGTATATGTGAAACTACTTCAAACATATTACAAAACAAAACTGAATGAGGCATTGCAATGCAGGCCGAGCATTAGCTAGATAATGGAATCTTTTCAATATTAGTAATCTCTTATTTTTCACCTTTTTTCTGTATTGCTTTATAAATTCTAAATTACATACAGACCAGGTAAATAACTATAAACTGGCAGAAAAATGTCTGTTGGGATCTGAAAGTGATATAAATTAATTTTCACACTTGACATTCAAATTAATAAGATAATTATTAACTACACCCTGTGTTCAGCCCGGGCAACGCCAGGTATTGCAGCAAGTTATATTTATAAATACCTTCTTATTTTTTCGTTCTTTTATTTGTCACATTCCATGGTTATTAAAAAGAAAATAAAACGAAATTCATAAAAAAATTATTCCTAGCCATCGGATTAAGAATTTCCCTCCAAATAATCGTCAGATTTTAGGATAGCACAACTGGGACATCAAGCTCAACCGTCTGTATAAAACTCTGACACGCTCGAGTGGAATGGGAGCATTTTATGGTTCACTTAACATCCCCTCTGAATATCTGACGCACTCGAATATATATATGCATGAATTGTAACGAAATAAATGAAAGGAAAGGACAGAAATGTGTGGAAATGTTATCTACTTGAACCTATTAATGTGAAATAACCGAAATAATCTTGAACGACACAAATGGAAATGAAATTAATCCACATATACGGAAATAAGTCGGAAACCTAATACATCAAACAAAATCAGTCGATACAATAGAAATAAAATGATTTGTACCCAGATGTTATTAAATAAATAAAATCAAATAAAAAACATCAAAAAGCATTAAAAGAACCCATTTATAATGAAATAAGTGTACTTTAATATAAACGAATTTAAATATACATATATTAGTTCAATAAATTTTATAATCTTCTGGATGGCCACACCTTCCACGCAAGCCAGCAGATTAGTATATTATTCATATCTGAGCTACTTTGGGGCACCTAAACTATCAATATCTGACACGCTCAAGTATTTCTTTGTGATTGCATATTTTTACATTTTTCAAAACCTGTAGACGCTTCCCCCATCGCTGAAAGAGGAAACGTTATATAACCTTTTATTCTTCCTATCATCTGACCTTCAAAATCAAGGAGGTCCCTACGACGCTCGAGCATATTCCCATTTAGCCTCATGGGCTCCCCTGCTATAACAAAGTAGTCTCGGGGCCTCGGTCCTGCTTCCAGCGATGCGGTGTTTCAAGCCTCGCCGCTACACAGTCACACATAAACTCTATTTATGCTGTGTGAATACACCAAAAAAACAGAAAAATTAAGCGAAGTTTGGGCCGGGCCGTCAATTTTTTCGTGAACACGTCGGGATAAAATCACAAGTGCATCATTTTAAAATGTACTATAATTATCTAACTCATATTTCATTTTTTTTCCAATCCGTGCAGCACTGGTCTTTTTAGACTTTTTGGATTTCTGACTTGCGTAATGCCAGCCTCAACGTGTGAAAAAGGGGTGACTATTGTTTTAAGATTAATTATTTACACTTGGAATTTAATCAAGAACAATAAAAAAATTTGGGTACTAATAATTAACATAGGAAAACTACCAACACGGTTCTGCCATTTTTTTAAATTCAAACTCTAAGGGTGGTAAAAGTGCAGGTGTGTTTTTTTAAAAAAATAAAACTCTTCCAATTCAATTAGAACTAGATGTCGGATACTAAAAGAAATGCACCTATAAAATTTTTATTTTGCTTATTTTTTGCGTTTATAATAATTCGTCCTTTAATGGAATGATAACGGTGTGGGTTTTAATTAATTTTTAAAAATCGCATATCCAAAATTAATTAAGATTTATGTTAATTAAGTAGTAAAAATAATGAACTAAAAATTTTAATTTTACTTAATTGCAAGATTCAATTTCTAAAGGGCGTAATGGGTAATGTTAATAGTAAAGAAAAATAATGCATATTCCGAATTCACTAGATCTAAGGGTTAGAAAATAAGAATGAACTACAAGCACATAGAGTTAAGCATTGAATTTTTTTTACAGTTTTCCCGCATTTTGTCTTTTAAGTGTGGAAAAAGGAGTATGTTTTGTTTTATCATACAAATTTCATGGCTCCATAACAAATATAGCTGGCTGTAAAAAGCTAAGAATAAATAACGTAAATACTTACGCTGAGTTCTTTTACTTTTTTTCAATATCCGACCCTAAAGACAGTGAAACGGGGCCATGTTAGTTTTTATAGTAGTAACACCTATATCCAGGCAAATTACATTGAAGGTAAAATACTAAGCAATAATAAGGTAGCAAGTATGACTTAATATTTGTTTAAACATTTACAATGTTTCTATATTCGACGTAAATATTTTGAGGAATTTTGGGTAAATTTTGGCTAATTTTGACAAATTTTGAAAAAATTTTGGACGTCAAATTCAATGTCAAGTTCTTGTTCAAGGTCATACTCATCCAAGATGGACACCGTGACGTCACAATCCAAGATGGCGGTTGGCACCTCACCCTGGACCCAGGGCCAGAAACGCCATTCATATACTACTAGTAATAAAGGTTTATATTTATTAAGTTTATTTATGCTGTTTACTGATAATTTTAGCAGAAAGAAATTTAGTGACCACAAGAGAAGAATATAATAAAAAAATTCAAAAGGGGGGTAACAATAAAAAAGCAAAAATGACATAAAAACTTTCGAGGGTAGGTACATACCTATATACACATTTGTCCGAACCTTTTTTCTATGTCTAGCAAATAGTCCTGAAACGTTTGTTCTACTTGTTATTGAATTAAAATAATGCACACAATAAATATATATACATAAAAGCAAAAATACCAACGGTTTTTTAAGAAAATTTTAAACTTAAATGATATAAGCATATTAGAAAAAAAACAATGAACTTCAAAGTGGCATAAGTAAAAAATGATAACATAACCTCACTTATGTATAATTTTTATGCAGCCTCTTATCATCCTGTCAATTATTTTGCATGCTGCGCACATCACAAAAACTGACTCTTATCATTTTTTTCCCCATAACGCACGCAAATAAGTGTACCTTCAAAAAACATTCCAATAAATTTGAATTTGGTTAGCTGTACGGGGTCCAAGGCACCTGTTGAAAAATGATGAATATTACAAACATTTAAATTTTATATTGACGCAAATGTATACTATAAATTAAAATTATTTTAATATTTTTGACGTGACAACGTCTAATAAATCGATGAACGCCGGCTGCACGCACGAAAAAGTGTCCCGGTACGCTCATTGTACGCTTGCGCCGCATCTATCTCACTTCCACTCGATTGGAACAACCATCGATTTGACTTTTTCGAGGCACATTAAACTTTAAACACTCTCATTCGTTTCCTACTTTTCCTATCATCGTCCTATCCTTAACAGAATAACACAGATTGGAAGAAGTTAAATAGCAAACATGTATAAAAGTTATAGTTAAAATAATCTGTTCGTTAAAGTAATAAAAATATTTGAATTAATGAGTGCAAATAAAAGTAAATTTATCAATTAAATTTTAGATTTCATTTCATTCCTTCTTTGTATCCATAAAAAATTGTGATAATTTAGTAAAAATGATTCAATTTTTTTCATAAAAGTATGCAATCATTTCATCAATGTTTTGTTATGACGATGTCACGTTAAACTATCGTCTGCAAACCGACTTTACAGACAACCAATTTTTTGACGTGTCAACGTCTAATAAATCGATGAATGCTGGCTGCACGCACGAAAAAGGGTCCCGTTACGCACATTGTTCGGTTACACTGTTGGCGAGTGCAGTAATAAATTATGGTTATTCATATAATTGATGATAGATATTTGATGATAGTTTATTTATATGAAAACTTGTTCATAATTATATTTATACTATATAGCTAAACGCCAGTTTTTAAAATTAATTACAAATCATCTACACGTGAACTGTTTCGTCGACTGTTTATAAAGTGAAGTGAAAAGTTAATGTGGTTTTCATTGCTTATTACAACAACAATTTCGGCAATAAAGGTTAATTATTCTTGCATTTTAAAAATCTGATCACTAGTATGATTTCAAGTATTTATTCTTTTATTATTAAAATAAAATTATTAAATTTTATTCATAAATATATGCAATCATTTCATCAATGTTTTGTTATGATGTCACGTTAAACTATCGTCCGTAAACCGACTTTACAGACAACGAATTTTTTTTAATAAGCATCTTTTCTTGATTAATATTGATTACATTTGCAATAATAATTATTAAATATTAAGGAGTAGTTGAGATAAAATGCTACTTTGCGGAACACCTAATACCATGGAATTGCGTTTGCAAATTTGACTGCAAAGCGTCTATTTATAAGATAATAAAATATATACCAAGCATTGTATGACAATGCCTAAAATATATAATTTTTTAATCATGAGATTGGGTTGGAAAGTATCAAAGGCTTTGCTTATGTTGAAATTAATAGAATATGTAATTTATATCTGGATGTTATACTGGCGCGCACTTATACTGAAAGTGTTAAAAACAATCTTTCTGATTGAACTACGTGGATTATCAGAAATACTAATTTTCGGAATAAAATTTATGTGCCTATAAATATTTTTTTTCCTCAACAACGTCTAAAATACTACATAACAAATGGTCAATAGTTTGTGACTAAAATTTAACTGTCAATAATAATTCAATAATATATATACGGATAAATGGTTGAACACCCAACATCGGTATACAACCACTCACTAACTGATAGGTACACACTTAATTAAAATATTTTATGTTCAAAAGCAAAATTTTTTGAATGTTTGTTTGAGCTTTAATTATAACATGTTGGAATGATAATGCTACAGTTACTAAAAACTAAAACGCTACAAAACTACAAAAAAATTTTTTGCAAAACTCCGTTCCCCCGGAGAAACCCCCGGAATGGCCACCGCATGAGGAGCCCAAGAAAAGAAACGGGCTCCCCATTTGGAAGCCACCTGGAAGGTTTTTTCTGTTCCATCCACCGTTTCTTTGGTAGCCTGACTTGTTGCAAGGGATTGTATTCCTACCAGAGAAAATGCCACCATTTTGTCTGAGCAATCCGCCTTGGAGGAGCCGGGGCGCGAACCCGGGTCCTACAAGTTACAAGGCAGGCGCTCTACCCCAGAACCAGAGTGGTAGAGCGGATACTTGCAGTCTTCTTAACACTGTCATGATGTTATTCCACGAGGTTACTGTAGTTTCGTGTGTCATCAACACGTGCAGTACGTGCAGTAACATCTAACCTCGGTAACGAACAAATTAATGTGTTCGTATTATGTTCGTTCAGTATGAATTACATATGTAATTTCATAACAGTGAAATATAATTTGTGTAACTAGTCTGGCAATTTTTAGTTTATTTTCTGCAAACAAACTTACAGTGCCGCAGTACAATAATTGTATTGAACTACCTATAGACTAGTACAAAAATGCGTAAAGAGCTTGCACTGTCGATGGTAAAGTTATTTTGAAATAAATATTAGATATTAAAATAGTGTGTTAAATTAAAATATGCATGTGCTTGCAAGCATGAAGTTATTGTATAAACATTTTATTTATTTGGTTTTAAAGCCACAGAAACGTTAAATTTGTTATATTACTTTTGGCTTTATTTTGTTTTACCTTGTTAACATGCACAACTAATACCTGGAAAGCTATTCAAACAACTGTTTGCAAATAACTAAATATTGGAGGTACTGAGTCATAACGAAGCATTAATGGTAACAATATTTTGTAGTGATACAATTATTTTGATGTAAATGAAAAAATTAACAATTAGTTAAGGTTACATGAATATTTCTGTTCCATTTACAAAGAAAATTTACTGTGCAAACGGCAAACAGAATAAATCAACGATGAAACTTAACAGATAAAAATTGAAGAAACAACGGCTATACAGAGACGCACAGGTGAACCCAGAGATGTGAAGAAACAGTGATGACAGCACAGACGAACACCGTGAGCAACAGTTGAGCGAAAAAACAGATATTTTGAAAACCACGGCGATGATAGCGTATACTAACACAATAGGCTATATGATTCCTAAGAGAACAGTTGCGACGTTTCGGGAAAGAGATCTTAAGGCACAAACAGACTGATATTTGTCATGACATACAGTTTAATTAGTAATGGCGTTTGTCCAAAACTACAACTTGAATTAATTTACCTATTATTATAATGTTGTTTGTCAGTGGAAATTTTATTTAATGAGCTGTACTGAATTTGTTGATATTCTCATAGATACTGACTTTCTTTAAAGAGATTTGTGTTTTGTTTGTTTTATGTTTATATTTGTTTACACTTATTTTAACAAGGCACAGGTATTAGTGCAGTGAAGCTTATTCAAAAGAGGAACCTGTTTCTGTAACAATAAGTGTCAAGAGCGTAGTAAAAAAAGGGGGGAAAGTAGGGGTGCCAGATTTATTTAAACAAAGAATTTTATTTTACAAAAATTACAATGGCAGGAATTTCGAAAAGTAACTAAGGGAAAGTCAACTAACCTAAAAATGTATTTTCAAGCATTATTTTTGTAAAAGAGTTTTCACAAATACTGTCTACACTCATGGTAAATCTGTAACCAAAATCACATGAAGTTACACGCACTAGTACAAGAAATACTAAAAAGACGTGAATTAAAATTTAGGAGACCGTAATATTTCATAGTTGTACATATAATATTATATTTCAATAATTTTTGAAGCATGTGATAATAGCCTACATGGAGTACTTTAGTCTGAAACAATGTATTTGTACTGTTATGTAATAATCGTACCCTCACGCCTGATGAGAAAAGATACGCAATCGAAGTTTATGGACCGAGTCGTAAGACACCATATTCTTATTCCAGAGAACATAGGTTCAAATCCCGACTGGTAATTGTCATATCATTTCGACGTGAAACGTCTAAAAAATCACAGCGAAACATATGGGTACCAGAAAAGTCTGACGAAAAGGTGTGTATCATCTTGCTTTAACATTTTTAATATATTGCAATCGCATTAATTGTCACTGGGATTCAATAATCTTCCTTGCTCTTGATTGATTAAATATACACTTTCACTTGACTTGCAGCTTTTGATCGTGACAAAGCCACATTGAGTTGGTCGTGTGAAGATATATTGAACAATAAAATTTTTCATTGAATATAAAGGTGATACCAACAAAAAAAAAGGGAAGACCATTCATCTACCTTATGACATTAATCATTCAAACACAGAATGACATAAGATAAGATAATAGGCATACATATGATATGACAATGGCCGTCTATATGGGAAGATAATGTTCAAACACATTATCATTCACCCACAAAATCCTTCAAATTAACTTACACAAATAATCATACATTATAACACTTAACTCACCGATGATGTGCAGTAAAATGGCTTACCCAACACCACAATGCAGTCGAAGTATTATCTTTCTCCACGGACTCGGTCGCAATGCTAGGAGGAACAGGTTAGCTAAGAGGAATGAAAATAATATAGCCTCCATCGTTACTCGATCATTTAGTCAGTGATGAGCGTAACTACATATAAGAATGTCATATTGAGCCGATATCGATAGTACGAAGGTCAGCGCATTGTACTTAATTACTAGTCATGCAAAATAAATATGTTTTCTTTTTTCAAGGACTATTTTTAACTTCTGTGAGATCTGGTACAGTAAGAAACATTTAAAGTGCATCTTGGAGGTCCCAAGGGTTGTATACTGATCCAGTGTTACAGGTTCGGGATTCTATGCTCATTGTGATGATGTTGAGCATGTGTTCCTATTTGCGGTACTTAGTATTGACAACATTAAACAGGAATTTGTGCTTGTGCGTAAATAAGTATTTAAACGAAGCAAAACTCTGAATTTCAGTGCTAGAATCTCATGGAAAAAACTATGTTCTTACGTTGGAACAAGGCTTTGAGAAACGTGATACCACATTACATGATAAAAGAGAGGTAAAAACTTATTTACTTTCCATAAAACCAGTTTTTATCAACGAATAATTAGTCGTGCCACTAATCAGACTCCTTCACTAAATGTACGCGACGCATTTAAGCACACCATCAACAAGCGTTATCTTGGTTTCAGACCACGAAATAAGTGTTGAGATATGCCTTAACGAGATAAAGATGCGGGATGTTTTCCAGGTTATAGTTGTGCAAAATAACATCCTCCTGTTTTCCAGCGCTAATGCTTGCACGCATTTAAAGCGGTGAAGATAACAGAAACTGCGAAGATATTTATTTACCACCGTTTTATTACCATCATAAACTATTTTCATTTCTCTGAAACCTTATACCTGAAACTAGTTAATAGTTACAAATCGTTTGTTTTACTTATGGTTTAATTAAAATAACAAACCAAAATTATTAAACATCTTTAGATAAAATTAAATTTTCACAAAATAATGGATATTAAAATGCTTAATAATATCCGGAATTATTAAATTTTACTGAGAAATAATCTTACATTTAAAATGTACGTATTTGTAAGCATAACCAATTTTTTCCTTCAAATATTAAAAAAAAAAACTAGTTATTTTAAATAAAATACTTAAATTATTATAAGTGTCCGTAAATATTTTTAAGCTGAAGTAACTAAATTAAGGCCAATGTTAAAGTGACTATTATTTTTTTACATTTCATTAAAATTCTGCCCATCTATCTAAAATCTCTAAACAATTAATTATGTAAAGTGTCCGCACACTTGAGATGTTACGCTCCTATTAAATAACAAAAAAATTAATTCACCTGAAATAATTAAAAACACATTATAACAATAAATATATGTTTGTATAATTGTTTTTTTAACTATAAAATTAAACTAACTCTTTACTACCTTGTATCAAACAGCGGATGAAATATATCGAATAATTTATTACAATAATAAGTGACTTTTTAATAAATTTAATATTAATAAAAATTTATGATTTTAATATTTAATATTTTTTTTATAAATTCCTAGGTTAATAATTACGAATTTCTAAGAAGGTGGTCAATATGTCATCATCGGCTTAGCTACTGGAGGTTGGTGATTAACAATTTTGTATGTTTTCGTATTGTTCACCTATTTTTATTAAAATAGTATCTTATAACCTGAAATTATATTTTTTCATCGCACAAAAAATTGGACCAAGGGCAGGAATCGATATAATCATTTGGAGGCTGGTAGATGAGATATTTATGCCTCTGTTAGAATTTTTCACTAAATTTTGTTACATAACTATTTTTACCTAAAATAAACTTTTTTTTTTGCATCGAGAATATATCTAAATAATCAATCGTATATAAATAAGTGATTTTTGGATGTATTTTACAATTTTTGTTTCCAAATTTCTATCTAAATATTTACGGAATTTTAAAATAGCAGTTTGCAAGATGGCGAACGGTGCATTTTTACAAAATGGCCACCGACCTCCTGATTATAGGCATCGAGAGGCGGATACGCCCGAACATAGCCGAATCCTCACAATTGGTATCAAACCATTAAGCCATAGTCCCATAAGTAATACATTAGGCTAATAGCCTTATTTTCAAACAACAAATATTGTGTTTTAAATATTTTTTTTGTGATTTATTTTATTGCCTAATGTTTTTTTTTTAAGTTTTATTTATTTTAATATTTGTGGATAAAGCTTGGTTTTCAGCCAGGCTTGCCAACACTGGCGCTCGGGTGTTTCCGGTGCGAAGCTCGAGGCGTGCCGAGCCAGTGATGACGTCATGCAAACAGCTGAAGATCGCCACGCGGCGGACTTGGGGTGGCCATCGGGACGCAATGCTGGGGCGGGGGAGAGCCAATACTGCAACGGCACATAAAGTAAGGCCTCTGCTTCGATTATTCGTCCTAGCCAGCCCAACTCAGAAATGTGCGTATCTTGCCTAAACATGTCCGGACTCGTAAATTTTAATTTCAGTCGCTCTAGTTACGGTCCCTGATAGTTAACTTTTTAGTTGAAATATATTTTTTTTTAATTTTGGTAAAGAACTTTGTTGTAATAGTAAAATTTTACGTTTGCCTATGAAAATACGACGTCACGTTAATATTTTACATTTGTAATTACTCAAGTCAAATGGTAAACTCTGTATAAAAGATTTCTCTAATTATATGCCTCTTTTACCAATTTTTCTGATTAGGTTTTTATGGATTTTTGCCCTCTTGGTAACGTGTGTATTAAGTTGGCCATGACATTGGTTTTTGGGAGTCAGGGTGGTGACAAACAATGGTACCAAGTATCACTAAACCATATGTCCTTTGAAATCTTGCTACACGTTAGGTTACAAATAAAATAATTTGGACCACAAAGAAGGCTTCAATCTAAACAAAATATAATACATAATTCGCTGCACATTAACCATTATAATTTAACATCTATCAATATCATCTTTACTAATAATACCAACGTTCATCATCTATCCAAAAGATGGCGCACATTCGACATCATCGACGCGCATTTGGTTACAGCACACTCCAATTGGCTCTAACTGCATTTGGCTTCAAATAGCTAAATATGGCTGAAATAACTCGAAATGGCACCAGTAGCTACGTAAGTCTTCACGTGGCTTCGTTTGGATATAATGGGTCCAACTGATCCAAATAGCTCCAATTGCTCCAACTAGATGCTAAACGCTCCTATTGGCTACAATGCACATACATAGTCCCAGTGTCTGTGAACTTCAATATCTAGAGCTTCATTCTCAACATTATAACTGCAAGTAGACATTAGAAAATCATCGTATGCCAACAGAGCATTATACCATGATAATTTGACAAGATGAAGAAATTCAGCCGTTTATCTGAGTAGTATATAATAGTATGTCCGGGCACAGGCTCCAGGCAGTGGTGCCGGGTGCCGGACCTCCATCTTTGATTGTGACGTCACGGCGGCCATTTTTGACGCAAAAATGCCTCAAAAATGACTCAAAATGACTCAAAAATTCCCGTTTTGAGGATAAATTTCCCGTATTATTCCTTAAAAATACCAACAGCTAGAATTGTCCATATGTAGGCTTAAGCATCCATGTCTACAGCCTACGATAAGCCACTGACGTCATGGATTATGAAGTCACCGTTCCAATTTCCACTACGACAGTCATCTTAAAATCTTTATTTATTATCCGATTTTAATGAAAAAAATTTAAAATTTATAAAAAAAAATTCATGTGATGAAATTTTAATGAAATATTTAAAAAACAAACATTTACGACACGGAGCTCAGAGTCCTCGGTTCGAACCCGGTGAAGGCAAAAAAAATAAAAATGGTGACCGATCCTTCCCCCGTGGTGGGTGCTGGCAGACTGACTCCCACCACTTTTTTTTTCAAAGCATATATATCACCAGTGAGCATGACGTCATGTCCGCCATCTTGAAAATCCGTAATTTTAATGCTAGAGATTCGGGAAAAATTTCAAAATTCATTAAATAAATTAATCAACCTAATTAAATAATAAAAAAATCCTTAAAACCACCGTCGCACTTTTTCGTGACGCCGCCATCTTGAAATCACCCGCTAGAGATCACCATCTTGTTTTCGTCCGCTAGAGTGTGCTGATACCATGTTAGTATAATTATCTGCTCACCATACCTCTGTCCTCAACTGTTGGCATTGAAATTTGTCCTTGACCTTGAAATTTGACCTTGACCTTGAACTTTGACTTTGTCCTTGTCGACCATCAATGATGCGACATTTTATGTTCAGTAAATGCTACCAGAAGCTACCACCTGCTGGAGTACACCATCTTGTGTGTGTACTCGTATTATAGAGTACATTTCCATCTGGATGATTTTATTCTAACCCGCTATAATGCAGTAATCATTTATTACCGAGGTGCCCCACCATCTGGAAATTTATGCGCTATCTTGAAATCATGTAATAATGTAGCTAGAAAAGCGGGAAAAAATCCAAAATTCATCAAAAAAAATTACTCATTACCTTACATATTGTTTCGATCCGCTCCAGTCCTTGGTTCGATACTCGATCGATGCAATAATGTTTAATTTTATGAAAAAAAAAACAATAATTTCAATAAACCACGTTCAACATTCTCTAAGATACTTTAAATCCTCTACTACCATCAACCTATCAAACATCAAGACCACCATATTGGAAATTCGTAATTGTTATGCTAGAGATTCAGGAAAAAGTTCAAAATTCATTAAATAAATTTGTAATCTATATACTGATTCATTAGATCGACTAAGGTCCTTGGTTCGAAACCTGGCCGATACAAAACAACTTTAATTTTAAAAAAGTACCAGAAAAGTATAAGGTTCGAGAAATAAAACACCACAAAGTCTTTAACAAACATAATATTTATTACACAATTTCTATCCTACTACAGAATCACTTGCGAAAGCCAGCAATCTTATAAACATTTAGCCCTGCATAGACGTGCAACGACTACTTCTTATCTCCAACAGCTCCATATGCTCCAACAGCTCCAACAGCTCCAAATACTCAAACTGCCTTTTCTTTCAACAGCTCCAATGATATTGGGCTACAATGCTACGAGTCTAAGAAACTACGAGACTACAAGGCCACGAGTCTAAAAGGATCTAGCTGGTTCCGAGTTATACATGGCTGCGAGACTGCATGACTAAAAGACCGTATGGCTACGAAACTAAATGTCTATGAAGCTACATGGATACAAGTCTACTCGGCTCCAACACGCAATGTACACACAGTACACACAGGAAACGGAACGTATACACACAGTACACACACAGGAACCGGAACGTACACACAGTACACACAGGAAACGGAACGTACACACTGTACACAAGGAAACGGAACGTACACACACAGTACACACAGGAAACGGAACGTACACACAAAGTACACACAGGAAACGGAACGTACACACAGTACACACAGGAAATGTAACGTACACACAGTACACACAGGAAATGGAATGTACACACAGTACACACAGGAAACGGTATGATCACACACAGAGTAGCGAAAACACACACAGGCTTAGTTGGAAATCAAGAAATAAAAACATTAAATTTTTACTTTCAATATTAAATTAATTTTTTAACATTACACAAATACAAGTAAAAGAAGCCATTTTTGTATGTTGTCAGCTTTCCTCAGTTCTTTGAGTATGAAGGATATTTCTTTGATGCACGAATAGTTTCCTGCACAAAGCGAGCCATGTAGAAGTCTTAGGTGGTCAACCAATATGTTTGGATCTTTCCATGATGTGTAATCAATCTCTTCTACCACCATCTTCTTGCTTGTTTATTATTATACTTTTACTATCACAATCGTCCCAGTGATCATAATAAGCATTATCAGATTTATTTATAATAACACGACGTTTCCATCGTTTCGGTCTCAGGACATCGCCACATTCTTCGATCTTGTCAGCTCTAGGTGCTTCATCACAGTCTATGCCTTTGTCAACAGCCTCAGAGTCACTGTAACAATCACTGTAGAAGACATCCTCTTCACCCAGATTACCGTATGAATTCGCTATCGATGATGTCGAAGTGTCTTCATCGTCTTCATGCTTCCTTTTTAGGAATCCATCATTTTTACAAAGAATGGAGGATCTACTGAATATAGGCTTCAATGTATTCTCACTTTTCACGGTGTTGATACTTCCATTAGTTTCAGTCTTCCCGAAGCCATTAGCATCCTTCAATTTATGTTCTTCCTCACGATCGGGTGAGCTAATACCATCACGCTCAGGACAAGGAAAATTATTGTCGTAATGCAGATCACTGTAGTGGATCCATCGGTGTCCTCTATGCCGTAAGTAATCTTGACTTTACATGTTCTAACATGTCTTTTTAAGCTGTCAATTCGTGTTAACAACCTGCTACAACGATTACAGCTTAACATGTTGCGTAGTGGGTTTCTAGCACAATCATTCTTCTCATGACGTCTAGCATTCCTTCTCATGACAAAATCCTTGCCACAGTATCTACAGCGGCTTCCTTCCGATTCAGCGTCAGATAACAAACCATGATCCATGGTAGCTTCTGTGACTAATGTTATATACAAACTGTCAGTTTTCTCCAATTGGAACCATTTCTTAAATAGAATATTTAAATATTTCATCAGCGAGAGTTAAGTTATCTAATGCAAAGCAAATTGATGCAAGTATTTTTGGCTGTCATCAACAGATGTCGCCACGTGTTGCTTGCAGGTAAATAATATATATTTCATTAATGCGGGATGCGGAGTGCTCACTATCGATCACAAAGGAAGTTTGGCTTCGCTAGACAAGGAGAAGGAAGTTCGTCCTTCCTGTTAGTGTTTCTTAGATTTTTCAGAGATTATTATTATTCGACTGAGTAATGATTTTTTTTTTAATTTCCACCTGATAAAAATATAACAAGTGATGATTGAGTAGCAGAAGTTAACTAATTAAATGCAACCTTAAATAAAGATGACATGCCTCATTAAGTAAAAAAATACTTCATGCAAAGATCAATTCCTCATCAGTAACCAGAAGTACTCGGAGAAAACCATCAGATGTCTAGTCAGGAATAATCAGAAGCACCCAGAGAAAACCATCAAAATATTGTCAAGAATAATCAGGAGCACACGAAGAAAACCACCATAATATTGTCAAGAATGATCAGGAGCACCCGGAGAAAACTACCATAATATTGACAAGAATAATCAGAAGCGCACGGAGAAATCCACCATAATATTGTCAAGAATAAAAGGGAGCACACGGAAAAAACAACCATAATATTGACAAGAATAATCGTAAGCACACGGAGAAAACCGCCACAAGTTTTCTTTGATATCATAATATTACAACCACAAAAATATTAAAAAATTAAAAATAAAAACGAAAAAAATACAAACATTCTGCTAGCTTGTGAACTTCTCTTTGATGTGCAAAGTTAGAGTTTTAGTACAAGCCAGAATCAGGTTTTGTTTTTTTTTTTTTTTCGTTTTTATTAATATTATGGTGGTTTTCTCCGTGTGCTCCCGTTTATTCTTGACAATATTATGGTGGATTTCTCCGTGCGCTTCTGATTATTCTTGTCAATATTATGGTAGTTTTCTCCGGGTGCTCCTGATCATTCTTGACAATATTATGGTGGTTTTCTTCGTGTGCTCCTGATTATTCTTGACAATATTTTGATGGTTTTCTCTGGGTGCTTCTGATTATTCCTGACTAGACATCTGATGGTTTTCTCCGAGTGCTTCTGGTTACTGATGAGGAATTGATCTTTGCATGAAGTATTTTTTTACTTAATGAGGCATGTCATTTTTATTTAAGGTTGCATTTAATTAGTTAACTTCTGCTACTTAATCATCACTTGTAATATTTTTATCAGGTGGAAATTTAAAAAAAAATCATTACTCAGTCGAATAATAATAATCTCTGAAAAATCTAAGAAACACTAACAGGAAGGACGAACTTCCTTCTCCTTGGAGTCTAGCGAAGCCAAACTTCCTTTGTTATCGATAGTGAGCATTCCGCATCCCGCATTAATGAAATATATATTATCTACCAGCAAGCAACACGTGGCGACATCTGTTGATGACAGCCAGAAATACTTGCATCAATTTGCTTTGCATTAGATAACTTAACTCTCGCTGATGAAATATTTAAATATTCTATTTAAGAAATGGTTCCAATTGGAGAAAACTGACAGTTTGTATATAACATTAGTCACAGAAGCTACCATGGATCATGGTTTGTTATCTGACGCTGAATCGGAAGGAAGCCGCTGTAGATACTGTGGCAAGGATTTTGTCATGAGAAGGAATGCTAGACGTCATGAGAAGAATGATTGTGCTAGAAACCCACTACGCAACATGTTAAGCTGTAATCGTTGTAGCAGGTTGTTAACACGAATTGACAGCTTAAAAAGACATGTTAGAACATGTAAAGTCAAGATTACTTACGGCATAGAGGACACCGATGGATCCACTACAGTGATCTGCATTACGACAATAATTTTCCTTGTCCTGAGCGTGATGGTATTAGCTCACCCGATCGTGAGGAAGAACATAAATTGAAGGATGCTAATGGCTTCGGGAAGACTGAAACTAATGGAAGTATCAACACCGTGAAAAGTGAGAATACATTGAAGCCTATATTCAGTAGATCCTCCATTATTTGTAAAAATGATGGATTCCTAGAAAGGAAGCATGAAGACGATGAAGACACTTCGACATCATCGATAGCGAATTCATACGGTAATCTGGGTGAAGAGGATGTCTTCTACAGAGATTGTTACAGTGACTCTGAGGCTGTTGACAAAGGCATAGACTGTGATGAAGCACCTAGAGCTGACAAGATCGAAGAATGTGGCGATGTCCTGAGACCGAAACGATGGAAACGTCGTGTTATTATAAATAAATCTGATAATGCTTATTATGATCACTGAGACGATTGTGATATTAAAAGTATTTATAATAAACAAGCAAGAAGATGGTGGTAGAAGAGATTGATTACACATCATGGAAAGATCCAAACATATTGGTTGACCACCTAAGACTTCTACATGGCTCGCTTTGTGCAGGAAACTATTCGTGCATCAAAGAAATATCCTTCATACTCAAAGAACTGAGAAAATCTGGCTACATACAATAATGGCTTCTTTTACTTGTATTTGTGTAATGTTGAAAAGTAATTAAATATTGAAAGTAAATATTTAATGTTTTTATTTCTTGATTTCCAACTAAGCCTGTGTGTGTTTCCGCTACTCTATGTGTGATCATACTGTTTTCTGTGTGTACTGTGTGTATATTCCATTTCCTGTGTGTACTGTGTGTACGTTCCGTTTCCTGTTTGTACTGTGTGTACGTTCCGTTTGCTGTGTGTATGTGTGTGTACGTTCCGTTTCCTGTGTGTACTGTGTGTGTACGTTCCGTTTCCTTGTGTACTGTGTGTACATTGCGTGTTGGAGCCGAGTAGACTTGTGTCCATGTAGCTTCATAGACATGTAGTTTCGTAGCCATACGGTCTTTTAGTCATGCAGTCTCGCAGCCATGTACAACTCGGAACCAGCTAGATCCTTTTAGACTCGTGGCCTTGTAGCCTCGTAGTCTCTTAGACTCGTAGCATTGTAGCCCAATATCATTGGAGCTGTTGAAAGAAAAGACAGTTGGAGCATTTGGATCTTTGGGAGCTGTTGGATCATTTGGAGCTGTTGGAGCTAAGAAGTAGTCGTTGCACGTCTATGCAGGGCTAAATGTTTATAAGATTGCTGGCTTTCGCAAGTTATTCTGTAGTAGGATAGAAATTGTGTAATAAATATTATGTTTGTTAAAGACTTTGAGGTGTTTTATTTCTCGAACCTTACAATTTTCTGGTACTTTTTTAAAATTAAAGATGTTTTGTATCGGCCAGGGATCGAACCAAGGACCTTAGTTGATCTAATCAATCAGTATATAGATTACAAATTTATTTAATGAATTTGGAACTTTTTCCCGAATTTCTAGCATTACAATTACGAATTTGCAATATCGTGGTCTTGATGTCTGATAGGATGAAGGTAGTAGAGGATCTAAAGTCTCTTTAAGAATGTTGAACGTGGTTTATTGAAATTATTGTTTTTTTTCATAAAATTAAACATTATTGCATCGATCGAGTATCGAAACAAGGACTGGAGCGGATCGAATCAACATGTAAGTTAATGAGTGATTTTTTTTTTATGATTTTGGGATTGACCCGCTTCTAGATACCTTATTACATGATTTCAAGATGGCCCCTAAATTTCATGATGGCGGGGCACCTTGGTAATAAATGATTACTGCACTGTAGCGGGTTAGAATAAAATTATTCAGATGGAATTGTACTCTATAATACGAGTACACACACAAGATGGTGTACTCCAGCAGGTGGTAGCTCCTGGTAGCATGTACTGAACATAAAATGTCGCATCCATGATGGTCGACAAGGACAAAGTCAAATTTCAAGGTCAAGGTCAAATTTCAAGATCAATGTCAAAGTTCAAGGTCATGGTCAAAGTTCATGGTCATGGTCAAACTTCAAGGTCAAGGTCAATGTTCACAGTCAAGGTCAAAGTTCAATGTCAAGGTGGTATTTCAAGGTCAAGGTCAAATTTTAAGGCCAACTGTTGAGGACAAATGTATGGCGACCAGATAATTATACTAACATGGTATCAGCACACTCTAGCGGACGTAAACAAGATGGTGATCTCCAGCGGGTGATTTCAAGATGGAGGCGTCAAGAAAATTGCAACGGTGGTTTTAAGGATATTTTTAATATTTAATTAGGTTGATTAATTTATTTAATGAATTTTAAAAATTTTCCCGAATCTGTAGCATTAAAATTACCGATTTTCAAGATGGCGGACAAAACGTCATGCTCGCTGGTGATATATATGTTTTGAAAAAAAAAGGTGAGAGTCAGTCTGCCAGCACCCACCACAGGGGAAGGATCGGTCGCCATTTTTATTTTTTTGCCCTCACCGTGTTCTAACCGAGGACTTTGAGCTTCGTGTCGTAAATGTTTGTTTTTTAAATTTCATTAAAATTTCATTACATGAACTTTTTTTATAAATTTAAAAATTTTTTTCATTCAAATCGGATAATAAATAAAGATTTTAAGATGACGGTCGTAGTGGAAATTGCAACGGTGACGTCATAATCCATGACGTCAGAGGCTTATCGGAGGCTGTAGACATGGATGCTTAAGCCTACATATGGACATTTCTAGCTGCTGGTATTTTTAAGGAATGTAACGGGAAATTTATCCTCAAAACGGGAATTTTTGAGTCATTTTGAGTCATTTTTGAGGCATTTTTGCGTCAAAAATGGCCGCCGTGACGTCACAATCAAAGATGGAGGACCGGCACCCGGCACCACCGCCTGGAGCCTGTGCCCGGACATACTATTATATACTACTTATCTGAAAACACAAAGCATTCAGCACAATAAACAGCTTTACAGACATTTTCACAAATATTCGCTATCATTTTGGTAAATCTTTGAATACCTCTACGTTAATCATCAGTCATCTCTAACAAGCATGTTTGAATCGTTCCAATTATCTTAAATTGAAGCTTCGTACTCGGAAATGTGAGTTTATTTTGTTGTCCAAATCTAACGTTGTTTACTGAAAAAAATATTTATGAATGAAATATTTCGGTATTTAGAATGTTTAAAAATTTATAACTATTTTTTTTTGGCCATTATCCAATAAACTTATGTTATTAAATATAAATATGGCTAGCATTATTTCTCAAGGAAAGATTGTTAATATAATAAAATTATCAGTAACCTTTCAACACCACTCGCAACGATTTAGAATCCATTTTATCTTATGTATAGCTGATGATAGATCCATACAGATAGTTCTATTAACATGTTCAATTAAATTTTTTTGAACAATTCATCAACCAAAGTTGTTTTTTCAATTTGAAAAAAAAATCCAAGAAAAAGAAATACTAGACCTAGTAGTTCTACTTTTCGCCAATAGACTTTGATGCATGTTGTGTTGATATATATATATATAATTTTTAACCAAACAATTTTAAGTTAATTTATTAAGTGTAATATATAATGTAGAATTTTTTAATCGTAATGAGGATCTGAGCGACATTTCTACACCGTTTCTATTACACTTAATGACAAGAGACCGGGAAAATTCGCGAAGTCATTTCGCGATAGGCTAAGATATAAATAGTTATACCTCAGTGCTGCCACTGCTATTGGCTCACAACTCACCTGGAGGTCTTTGGGCCAATGAGAAACACCCAACCAAAGTTTTATACGAATCACAGGCTGCTACGTTGGGACGTCTCACAAGACAGCAGCCAATGGGTGGGTGACATTTGACTGAGCTGGAGGTCTTTGAACCCGCAAATTTTTCCGGTCCCTATTAATGACAATTTTTTTATAAATCAGAGTGACGCAACAAATTCAAGAGGAATAACGAGCACGATGTGATGCCATGAAATAGAAGCCGCCAGCACGGCGAGAGAGGGCGTGCCATAAGAGCGCGAGTAGTTAGCTCGGCCGCCGCCCGCGCGCTGTTGTTAATTACAGGCCGAGGCTCGTCCCCCCCCCCCCCCAATCACCCCTCCGTCGCACGGTGACCAACAACAGCCGCGGGCCCACATTACCATGACTATGGCCGCTCGCACAATGCAGCACCTCGGATAAACATGGCGCTCGCTGAGGTCTTCCTCCGACCCAGCAAGCAGGCCTGCCAACACGCTCGTTCACACGTGATTTCCTTTTATAATGATACCAACTATTTCGGTTCGAACTAAACTTAACTCCACAAATCATATTTTTCTTACACATTTTTTTTACAAAGTTTAATGAATAGCAGCTTCCCGGCTGACTTTTGTACCAGGGGAAATATGTACATTTCACGAGGACGCAGTATTATCGGAGATTGTGTACCTTAACCTTTGTTTGTGCCAAGACTTTCGGGTAAGACGGCGAATAAGCACTGCTTCGTTGGGGCACAACGCGGGCCATGTTCCAGAACGTGTCCAATACCGAATCCTGGTTAGGAAATAAATCGGTTTCCGTCTTAATAAACGGTACCCTGCGCGAGGCTAGAAACAGATTACAAAACATTCTAGTTAACGTTTTGCAATCATCCATACAATCATTACAGCATAAAAACTATAGATAGCGGCAACATAACCCCCCCCCCCCCCAAAAAAAAAAAAGAACGGCCTTTCTAATATTCTTAAATAATTTTTAAGTGGCGATTATTTCTTGTTATGACTATTAATGTGTACAAAATGTATTACAGGATAGTTTATTCAATTATAAAGGTTCATTTGGCACACGCTTGGTACGTCTCCCATCACAAAAATTAGTATATATGAGTTAATGATCCGAGGAATTAAGGTCCGGTCAAGTAAGCATAAAAACAAATTCTAGCCTACAGAATGCATAAAGAGTTTTGTGTATGATCACCGTGGGACTCGCTGTCCTGTTTTTATCAGTCAATCTTAAATTAATACACAAATAATAATATTATTTTTAATATAAATTCATGGAAATGGTTGTTGTTTTTACTGACTTGTTAATATTCTATGCCAGCGACCGTGAGTTCATAATCAGGGACCATAATCGGGTACATTAGTTTGTTATTATACGGTAGAGTGAGGATCGTATAGTTCGACCGACCTGAAATTTAAGCTTCCCTAGAGAGGGCCTAAACGATTGTGTGGTTTTGCCAACAGAAGAAACATCAACGTGTGCAACGCCGTCAGCTGAAGAGACTTAGATTCCTTCAATGAAATCAAATTTTTTTGAATCCATCGATGACGACCACCCGAGGTACAACGATGTATTTTAGAGTATGGATGTCAACTTTGTGGAAAAGCGTTTTTATCCACGGTAATTCTAGCAGACATGAGACGAAAGCATGTTCAGTGTGGAAAATGCCATGCATGGTTTGCTCGAACTGATAACTTGCGGAGGCATACGGAAAAAATATAAATGCGAGGGTTTTTCAACTACTGCGGACCAGCTAGTGTTGCCTTCTGCCTCGAAAAGTAAGGCTTGAGACTTATACGCGTATCAGCTCGAACAGTAGATCAGATCTTCAGCAAGGAGCTTCGACATCGACTCAACGAGCAACAACTCCCCTATAACTCTTCTCGGTGGGGCCGGACAGAATGAAAATGTATTCTACCTGGCAAAGTCAGCATTCTGTGGAATGTCAAACGACTTTTTACCTGAACGGCTCTCTTCCCCCAAGAGATGTTTTCACCCTTGTAAATAATGACAAGAAAGATATGGTTAACCATCTAAAGTCATAGTATTACTGCCGCATCCTACTCTTATTATTAAAATCATCAGGGGTATCTACTCTACCTCATTAATGACCCCCTTCTTTTATGAAATTATTGAATACTTAGTTTTATTTAATTCCACTAAGGAACATAACTGGTCTCATTTATACATGACAAGAGATAGGAACCTCCTAGCTGATGAATCAACAAATTGTTTTTGTGATAGTATTATTCCCATGTTGACTGCCATATCCTCCAAATTCCCTCAATGGTTTTCCAAAGACCTTATTCAAGCATTGAAGTCAAAGAAACATTTTCATAAACTATTTAAAAGAAACAATCACTTATTGTATCACATGTATTTTTTTTTTCATATTACTACCAAAAAGTAATTTTTTTTCAAAAAAGACTAAATCAGTTCATGTATAAATTTTTGGCAATATTTCAATAAAATGAAAAACTGTTATCAACAAAGTTCATTCCTTAAATTTAAATGGGATTTTCTTGGGTGGACTTATGTTTTTTTTTATTTCAAATTGTTTTGAAAAGTATTTTTCTAGTGTTTATTAATTGCCCAACTCTAAACTTCAAGTGTTCCAGTGAATCCCAGCCTTGATTCTTTTTCTGTATTTTTCATTTCCGTGAGTCAAGTGCTGTGGGGCATTAAATCCTTAAAACCGACTTAGTACATTAAAGTTTACCTAATTCTGAAACGATGTTCTCTTCTCCTCATGCCTCTGTTACAACATTTAATACAAGTTTCAAATCCGGCATGTCCACAACAACAAATTAACTCATCTTTTTAAATCCTATCTATTCAGAAGTAACAAATTGGTGTAAAGTTAATTCTTGTTACTTCGACACTGCCAGGGCATTTTATACTGTGATACACTCATTATTACTTCGAAAGCTTGTAAGATTTGGTGTGTGTGAGAATTACGTAGACTCTCTCTCTCTCTCTATCTTAAAGACGGATGCTTTTTTGTTTCAATAAACAACCATAACACCTCTTTATATCAAGCTCCCTCTGGTGTCTATTGGGAGGTATTCTATCTACTTTATTGTTTATTATCTTTATTGATGACTTTCCTCAGGTGAGAAATTACTCCACTAGTCTGTTATTCGCTGATGACCTTAAAATATATAGAAGGATTACTACTGATTATTGTTGTCAGTTAATTCAACTATACATTACTTAAATCTAATTGCTGTAGTTATAATTTAGTAACTCTTAAAAATGATAAAAATCAAGTTATATCCTACACTATGAAACGTTATCCCATTTTGTTTTATTACAGGCTTGAGTATTTAATTATAACAAACACTCCTTATATTAGAGATCTAGGTGTTACACCTAACCTAAATTATTTTTTCATCTACATATTAACACTTTGGTTTCCAGCTTTCACAGAGACCTAGCTTTGATTTCATATATGTTTTACATACTATGCTTCTGATTTGGACTTTTTACTTACACTTTATTATACATTAGTTAGATCTACACTTAAATATGGATTTGCGATCTGGAACATCATCTCCTCTAGTAGTGATACACTGGAAAACCAACAATCCTATTTACTCAAAATTATTAATCAAAAGCATCTTTCAATATTTTTTTAATTCTTTAGTTGAAAGCAGAAAGCTACTAGACTTTCTCTCTGTCCGTAAATGCTACAGTTTAAAAGTTAATTGTTTTTATTCCCTTTGACAACCCTGAACTCAGAGTACCCCAATTTATCAGTCGTTCTCAAAGATTGATTCGTAGTCTAAACCATTTGAATGATATTTTATACAGAATAATTAATAACTACAAACATGCCAATCTTTTTGACATTAAATAAGGTTAAATATATTATGTAATTTGTTTACTTAAATGATAGATGTTTACTGAAATAATGGCATATTTAGTAAAGGAAATATATTACTACGTATTTTTTATTTCTTACCACAATTTCTTCATAAGATGGTATCCGCTTTGTAAAATTTAAACTTACTGTTCCAATATTTATGTACATGGTAAAATTATAGTTTTTTTTAAATAAATCATCATTGTTTTGTTTCATAATTTATTAGTATATTTTCCTGGTCAAGATTTGTCTTGTTTTGGATTGTATTGTTCTTTGTGTTTGTCTTGTGTGCTGTTGTCCCTGCGGGTATAGAGTGCCTGCTAGTTTCAGTTGGCTATCTGCTGGTGGTGTTCACTTGTTTGAAAGTAGTGCCTGCCTGCACTTAGTGCCTACACGGGTCTGGCACTTGCATGACTGTAGGGACTTCAGTTTGTACCTGTTTGTATTTCGTGCCTACCTAAAATGTTCCCAAAATATTGATGGGCAGGTTACACATTTAAATCAAATAAAAATAAATATGTCCTGGAAAATGATAGGTCTGCGAAGTGTATTTTATGGCTGGAAAGTACTTAAAGTAACCTGAGCTGTTTCAAGTCCAGAATTGCATTAATTACGACGGATACTGCTCTTTACCTAATGCACTACGTATACGAGTTTGTAAATGATTGTATTAAAATAAATGTTTCGCAAAAAGCAAGAATTTCAGGGAAGGTAGCGGATAGACACTCAGCCATGTGGATCGATTGCAGCTGAAAACAAGTAGAATCTGCTTACTGACTGAATGGCGCTGTAGAGCTATTTTTTCTTATAGCAGAATAGAATTTACGTAATTATTTGTAGTAAAGAATTTATGTACTTAATATTATTTGTGAAATGTATTGTTTTATTTCACGTAAAAATGAACCTGATTTTTTATGGGAAAATGTAAAATAAATGTGATTTTTAAATAGATAAGAATTTTGAGCGTACATTATATTTTTTGTGACGATCAAGGATAGAACCAATGACGGTTATTCACTAAACCATTTAATACACATCGATGGGATCTTTTTTAATAATTTATTTTAATTTTTTTCAATTTTCTTAAGTGGAAGTAACGGATTTTTAAGATGGCGTCCAAAATAGCAGACAATATGGTATAAATTATGTTCTGGAAATAGACGCAAGTGCTATATAAAGGATAAAAAATAAACCAATAAAGCGATAGCACACACTAGAAGACGAAAACAACATTGCGGATGCCAGACCACAGCCATGATGTCACACTGACGAAAGTAATGTATGTCTTGGCAGTACTAGTGGAAGTTAGTCGAATCTAGGACATCAATGAGGTTTAACGTGTCGCCAATTTTTTAATTGTATTTGTGGAATTCGAACCCACTATCACTTAAATACGTGACGTCAATTCGTTTTTATTGAACTAATTTTTACATATATTAATAGTTACGTATAATTATTGTGTAATAAACAGTATTAAAATTAACTTCGTCGAATTCTCGCCAGGGAAAAAACTTTTAGTTTATTATATATTTTAATAAATTATTATTTATAAAATAGGTTTCAGAATTTTTTCGGAATTTTTCGGTGAAAATTTAAAGTATTTTCAAGTTTGTGGTCAAAGTCAAGCAAGGGCCTTTTAAGGATGCAGCTCTACTTTAAGGGGTGCATAACCTCTATTTGAGTTAAATTGCAACTCTCTTTCGAAATTTTCCCTCTCTGAGGAAAAGCGCTCCTTAGGAAATTTTTGAGCGAAAAAATGTAGAGCACTACTTCGAAAACGGGAATTGTTCTAAAAAAAAAAATTATTCAATTAAAGATTTTTTTAGTAGTTTATTAAACATATTAGGATATTTTGGCATCCGTGATGACACCATCCAAAACGGTGGCCGGCTCCACAGCTGAAGCCTGTGCTGGGATCGGCCAAATCATTTAACCGTTGATATAACCAAAAATGTTTTTGTTTTCTAAGTACCTATGTTTGGAAAATTAGTTGATTAATTGTGTGTGGTAACGTTTCACTCACACATTAAGAGATAGCTTATTTACGCAGACGTGTACAGAATTTTTGTTGAAAGTGACATATATTGTTTATAAATTATCTGTCGGCATTAAAAACTTAATTTTATCGGAATTTTTTGTATAGGTCTTCCAAAGTCATTTGTTATTTCATCCCACTGATATGTTTATATTTTGATAAGAGATGTCCTTTTTAAATATAATTTTTTTTAAATTATAATATTCAAGCTATCTAGCACGGTTTATACTTTAATTAAAAATATGATGTTTCTTAAACAATTCATTAATTACGCTAGGTAATTTTTTTATATAAAAGCATAGTTTAATATTTAACTAATTAGGTAGGTGAAATTTAATTTTTGTGGGTAAATAATTTATGTAATGACTACATGCTTAAATAGTCAACAAACTTTAATTTAAAAAAATTTGATACATAATAAGATAAATTTATCTTCCATACAATATGAAAAATACAAAAATTATATTTATTTACGTCGTCAAGAAACATTATTTTTTAAAAATTATTAACTGTTTTAAATATAATATAACTTCCATTTAACTTATAATTGTACGCAACATTTGTAGACAATACCAAATTAACATTTGGGCTCGTTTAAGTGAAGTGTTTTAAAAATGTAAAATTATATTATAACGTCCTCCAAAAAAATATGTTTAATAGAACAAATTCACAAATACTTAACGTCTTAAATATTTATTTCCTTTTTTAAAACAAAAACCACAAAAAATAGTATTTATTTCCCCTCAACACCAAACTCACGCAGCCATAATATTTCACCAACATCGGAAACTAAAAAATATATCCGCAGAGAACTGAATTAGGTCTTGCCCCTCAGGAGAGGTGTTTTTTTTATTGAATAATCGAGTTTATGAGTTTTCCCGCGAGAGTAATTTTGGCCTGTGAATTTTGGACACATAAATAAGCCAACAATGAATAATCGATTTGCTCGATGGCGAATTGTGGGCAGGCGAGAGAGAGAGCGTTACAGAGCATGAAGGCGCGAAGGGCGAGTGTGGAATAAAGAAACATGATAACCAGAGAGTGAACCTCGTGATGGATCCCAGAGCTGACGGTGGTGTGATGGATCCCCTTAATCCACGCTGACTCACCGTGATTACTTCTCTCGTCCTAGTTCCTGGGCACAAGCGCAGGGAGTTCACTTCCGACACAGGCTATTAGTCCAGAGCACGTGTTCGTATTCTACATCATCTTCCTCCAGATAATATCTTATATCTTTGTCAGAAGACAGGAATAACAGGACCATTTTTATTTTCGAGCAACCTTTATTTTAAGTTTAAATAATTTGTGAAGCATTTGCAAAATATTTTCTGTCCTACTTCTAGGGAAATGTTAATTTAAAAAAATAGCTAATTTTAACTTTCGTATATAATTATGTTTCTTCACGTTCATCAGAACCGATGTGTGTCACAATAGGTACTTATTAATTATATTTTAAATATATTCAAATTATATAAATTTAAAAAATCGAAATTTCACGTTTCGAGTTTTAACAAATCAATTGAAATAGTTATTATTAAAATAATCAATTCTTATTAATACTTACGTATCTATTTAAATAAGCCATAGAAAATTTATTCTGTTGACAAATGTTTCTAAAATTAATACATAGAATTGCTTGCAGCATTTTATTTATTCTGAGAGCAACATTTTAGTTATTCAGATATATCACATTTGAGATGAATGTTGGTCAGTAATAAATGTAACTCAACTGTAATGTGCAAATGTAATTTTGGTTCAAACAATTTTTAATTTGCTGTTAGTGGTAAGGTAATTATTCTTAAATATATTTTAAAATCCAACGTGACTGAAGTATTTACATATATCAATTTAATTTAATTAATATATATAAAGTAAATTATTTATTCATGTACAGAACAAAGTGTCTATAAATGGATATCTTAATATAAATATAGGTAAAGATATTATTTATAGCTGAAAAGAAATAGCCAGAGGCTTTAATATGTTCAAAATAACAAAATTAACACAGAAACAAAAAAAAATGAGTTAAATGCTAAAATCATTTTAAAAAACTTACAAATATGAAAACGTTATTTTTAATACTTACGATACTTAAATAAAACCAAATAATTATTTTAACTAGTCAAAAATGGCTTCTCTTGCTAATAAAAATCTAAAAATCTAGCAATTTATTACTAAAACAAAGAAATTAAATTAATAACAATATTTATTATTTTAAAACTAGGATTGGTTAATTAGTGTTATGCATAACTATAACAAATCAAAATTAATGAAAGTTATTTGAATCATAGTTCGAATAATATGTTACCCGTCTTTTATCTCATATAAAATATTTTGTACTTCACCGCTTAAAGCTTTCCCGAACGGTACTTAATATCACAGAAGTTTAGAAAGAAGCAAGAATAAATTTACGAATACTATTGTATAAAAAATACTTCTAGTGGTTTTAAATACGGCTATGAATGAAATCCACGATATCGTGTCACGAGTTCGCTTTATTTAATACGAATAACTAATAAGAAAGAATACAAGTTGGCTATATATTTAAATTCTTTGTGTGTCTTCCAGGAGACGGCTATTTGTAACTTCAAACAGAAATCAAGACCACGGTAAACAAAAGGCAGGGGAAACGCTCACTGCCTGTCCACGTGCCTGCGAGTTGAAGAAAGCAAAGAGAATGGTGAAGACACGAGGAAGCAAAGCGAAGAGAAGCTCGAACCGCATTACTTGTACCGTAACATGGAAAAGTTTTGAAAACAGAAAAAGGCCGTGCAAAGCCATCCGCTGAACTACCTTTGACTTTGTGTAAAAGCGATGAAATATTTTATATCGCTAGTATATAAGTTATATACAGTATTTGACCATTTTAGAACATTTATGCTAACTTTGTACTTTTGTTACGTTATTGGATGTTGGGTCAGACATTTTTAACACAGCATTAGCCAAGAAATACAGAATATTATGTTTGAGATAAAAGAATAGATAAATATTATTGTCAAAATATGGATGACATGGTATTGATAATTTTTTTATTTTCCCTATTCCTGAAAAAAACATAACATAATTTTTGGAATAAAAAAATTACATAACTTTTGGAATAAAAAATTTTTTCCGTAAATTTTTTCAATTGTTTTAGTAATAATGTGCTAGATATTTACATATTTAAATAGCCAGAGTAGTAAATTCAGAAAATTTATGCAAATTCTATTGTTTGCTTTGAGTAGTTGGATTACGTTTTCAGCCTTTGAAAAATTATTCTTTTGGTGTGTTTTAAGGCTTTTAACTGTCAAATTTATATTATGTAAACATGAAGAGCCCTACGTAAAAAAAACGCCTAAATTTACCTCTTTTTTAAAAAATAATTCTTAATATTTTAATTGGTATAATTGTTGAGAGTATGGTACAATGTATCTGTCCGCTGAAACGTTTCAAGCTGCGTAGTGGGTACTGTACTGCAGTGATAAAGTCGCTTTGGATGGGACGATTTTCGCTCCTAGAAAACCAAGGATTTTAATATATTAAAAATTATCCCAGAGCTGAACATTGTAACAGTGGCAGAAAAATTTTTTATTAGAAATAATATTGAAATTTCTCAACTGCAAACCTTTTACGTTAACGTAAACGTGCAGTTAAACCCTAAATTATAATTTATTTCAACAATAAAAAAATTAGCAAAAACATTACTATATTTTCCTCTCAATACGGATATCAAAATATTCTTGAAAAACTATTCTACAAAGTAATTGTAAAAAAATAAATTTTTAACATGTAATCATTTATAATTAAATGCAATTCGATTAAGTGATGCACTAAGATATTTTTTTTTGGTTTACAGATATCCAAATATTAATTACATCAAAAATGAATGGCTTGAGGTGAAAATCACCTAGTAAAATGTTGTTGAATATTTCATAATACTAAAATGCTTTTCTTGTTAAGGATCAACAATAACCGATAGGTTCGCTACAGCGGTTGGGGCGTCGCAGTGTGCGCTGCGCTCGACCCTAGGACTCGGTCGCGTAGGAGGGGGCGTTCTAAGTTACGAAAGAGATAGTATGTGTCAGTAACTTTGACATTATACCTTTGTGTTGGATGATAAGGGTATTAATTTAATAAGTTACTTTTTAATTCATGGTTTTTAATCTTAAAAATATCTATTTTTTGACGTGACAACGTCTAATAAATCGATGAACGCCAGCCGCACACACGAAAAAGTGTCCCGCAACGCACATTGTCCCACTACGTGGTGTCCCGTTACGCTCATTGTACGCTTGCGCCGCATCTATCTCTCTTCCACTCGATTTGACTTTCCAATCATGTTTTCGTCGTTTGAATTATTAATATTATGTAATTTAACGATCGTCCACCGATTTTCAGCACAATCGGTACGGTTATTTAAAAGTAATGTTGAATTTTCAAATACTTTTGGTTCGAACAATGGTGTTATACAGTTACACATAATAATTCAAATTACACCCGGGATATTTTACACAATGTTTTAAAAAATATAGTTACACATTATAATTAAGATTGGTGTATTTGGGATGCGTATTTGTTATAAAATTGTATTATAAAAACGAAATAATATTATTCCCCTACGGTGCTTCCATCTACGGTGACGGAAGCGAACCAAACTAATCGCACAATCTATCAGCTTCCACGGCAACCAGGCACTCGTTAATACATATTTTCCAGGCACTCGTTAATACATATTTTCCAGGCACTCGTTAATACATATTTTCCAGGCACTCGTTAATACATATTTTACTTTGTTTATCGCGAGGGGCATTATCATTAATGAATTATAAATAAAATTTTGTGCCCAGGGCCACAATTGCATATCATTTTGAGCACTGGAAGACATAAAAACGTAAAATATTCTCGACGAATTTTAATCTCGGCCCCAGCGCACCACGGGCGTCTGGGTTGGAGATGAAAGCTGAAATTCTTTCTTAAAGTTACTAATATTTATTTTATTAACTGCAAGGTCATTTTTATTAAATTCTACGTTTAATTTCACGATGAACAAACTTCGTCGTTAAATGTGTAATTGCGAAAAAGCGTAAAATATTCTCGACGATCTTGAAATTAAATAGCAAACATGTTTAAAAGTTATTGTAAAAATAATCTGTTAGTTTAAGTAATAAACATATTTGAATTAATGAGTACAAATAAAAGTAAATTTATCAATAAAATTGTAGATTTCATTTTACTCCTTCTTTATATTCATACAAAATAGTGATAATTCAATAAAAATGATTCCATTTTATTCATAAACTAGCTGTACCCTGCCACGCTTCGCTGTGGCTTCTTAGCTGAATGTAAAAGAACATAATCCGTTTAGTAAACTCCGTTGAAATCCATGAAAACAAAATAATCAAGAGAAAACGCTTGTCTTTTATTTTTATTAGCGGGATAAATGTTCATAAAAGTAAAACAGCAATAAAAAAATGAAGGAACGTTAGAATTCAAAAAATAAATAGCCATAAACCATCTAGGAAAAATTTCGCATCGAATGGTAGTAGTTTCATGTCGATACGATCAGTGGTTTAGGCGTGATTGAGCCTCAAACGAAGACCATTTTCATTATATATATATATATAGAGGAGAAGTATGCAATCATTTCATCTATGTTTTGTTATGAGTTTGTCACGTTAAACTATCGTCCGTAAATCGACTTTACAGACAACCAATTTTTCTTATTACGTTATGATAATCTACCCATGGGGAGAAAATAAAGGATTACAGCCTGCTACTGACTACTTCAACACATCAATTTTTTACTAGTCTATAGTTCTATTAAATTATTGTACAGCGGGATTGTAAGTTTGTTTGCAGAAAATCAAATAAAAATTTCCAGACTAGTTATACAAATTATATTTCATTGTAATGAAATTACACAATTCATGCTGAACGAAGAACATAATTTGTTCGTTACATATGTTACTGCACGAACTGCACATGTTCATGACACATGAAACTACAGTAAACTCGTGGAATAGCATCATGTCAGTGTTAAGAAGACTGCAAGTATCCGCTCTACCACTCTGGTTCTGGGGTAGAGCGCCTGCCTTGTGACTTGTAGGACCCGGGTTCGCGCCCCGGCTCCTCCAAGGCGGATTTCCCAGAAAAAATGGTGGCATTTTCTCTGGTAGGAATACAATCCCTTGTAACAATTCAGGCTACCAAAGAAACGGTGGGTGGAACAGAAAAAAACCTTCCAGGTGGGTTCCAAATGGGGAGCCCGTTTCTTTTCTTGGGCTACCCATGCGGTGGCCATTCCAGGGGTTTCTCCGGGGGAACGGAGTTTTGCAAAAATATTTTTTTGTAGTTTTGTAGCATTTTAGTTTTTAGCAACTGTAGCATTATCATTCCAACATGTTATAAATAAAGCTCAAACAAACATTTAAAACGTAATTTTTTTTTTAATAATTTGAATACTGAATCCATAATCTCATATTAAATGCTTTGTCCGAAATGTAACGTCATTTTAGATCCTTAGAGTATATGGCTTTAAACCTAATTGGTTATTTCGTTTTCCCGTTTCAAACAGTTGCCAGCTAAATTAAAAATGAATACTTAAGTCTTGCTTTACGAGAAGGAAAATTAGTTTATAAACATATATACCTATATAAATATACATACATAATTAATTTACTTTGATTTTACGGCGTTCCTTTTGTTTAGTTCTAAAAGGTAGGCTCATTGCCATTTTTAGGAGCCTTATCATGAATCTTTTACAAGAAAAAAATTGATTTAAATATTATCTGAATTGCGTTGATTTAACTCAAATATACTAAATCGAATAAAATGAACATTTTGCAACATAACCTAAACAAATGAAAAACACTAACTTCTGAACTCTGACTGCAGGTCGCGAGTACCGCACGAGGTGCCGGCTGGCTGCGACCCGAGCAACGCCACAGGACTACTCACTCCGGTGCCTGGGCTACTCTACACTACTACTAACTGCGCTAGACTTATAATACTTATAGAGCCTCAAAACTTAAGGAATAAGCCAATACGTATACGCAGACGATTCTCAGCTGGGCCCTCCATTTCCACGTAAATTATAATTTAATTTCCAATACTGATTAAAAAATATCATCAAAAAATTTGGTTGTCTGTAAAGTCGGTTTACGGACGATAGTTTAACGTGACGTCATGACAAAACATTGATCAAATGATTGCATAATTTTATGAATAATATTGAATCATTTTAATTTGAATAATAAAAGAATGAATACTTGAAATTATACTAGTAATCAGACTTGATGTAAGTTTTTGGACATACGCCATTGCTAAGAACTTTTTCTGTTGAAGAAAAACTAATAAATAAAATAAATAAATAAAAATAAAAATACTCAAAAAAAAGATACAAAAAACGCACAAAATTAAGCAAACAATTGCTGTTGTCAACAAGGATATGAACACCACAAAATATTCCGAAACAGGAATATGGTCAGCAAACAAAGAAAAAACAAAGAAAAATGTACTAAGAGAACGAAAAAATCCCCACAAATGATGACAACACAAAAATATTGAAACCCAAAATAATTCAGCACAACAGTTGAAGCGAGACAAAAAACATGACAAAACGAAAAAACAAACAAATACAATAGTTTTACCTAAACAGAAACAAGCGACGTTTCGGGAACTGCTATCTGCTCCCGTCCTCAGGCAGAGACGCACATGGTACGGAAACACAGGTGCGACTGAGAAGGGGCTGGAAAATGAGGGTATTTATCAGAGAAAGGGCTACATCTTGCTCAGCCAATGACAGACGAGCTGACTCCCCATTGGCTGTGCACCATGTAGTTAAAGCGGATTGGTTATGGTGGGTTGAGTATTGGCTATTGTTTTGTGCTGCAGGGATGTTTCTCTCTTTATCAAAGGGATCCACATATTTTTTAATTCAATGCTCTGCTGGCTGAAAATATTTTAATTGCTAATAATGAAGGCTGATTCTTTGATTTTCCTTTTAATTTTATCGGATTCCTGTATGAGTGGTGTGGAGTCTTCCCAGAGTATTAAAAGGAAAATCAAAGAATCAGCCTTCATTATTAGCAATAAAAATATTTTCAGCCAGCAGAGCATTGAATTAAAAAATATGTGGATCCCTTTGATAAAGAGAGAAACATCCCTGCAGCACAAAACAATAGCCAATACTCAACCCACCATAACCAATCCGCTTTAACTACATGGTGCACAGCCAATGGGGAGTCAGCTCGTCTGTCATTGGCTGAGCAAGATGTAGCCCTTTCTCTGATAAATACCCTCATTTTCCAGCCCCTTCTCATTCTTTACCGCGCGCTGGTCGGAGAAGGGTCAGCCTCTCTCTTTGCCTAGCCTGGCGTTCCTAAAAAGGAAGCTCAGGTCAGTGGCCAGTGCGTAAGGTGCTAGGTCGTTAGCTAGTTAGGACGCGGCGAACAGATAGGAATACCACGCTAGTTAGGTCGGACGATACGCCTGTTGTGTGCCCTGCTTTTTTCAAGGCGGGGCACCTACTTGCGATGAGTAGTAGCGACGAGGAGATGGAGGTCGGCACCGCGACGAAGCGCACGCATGAGGGCAGCGACTCAGAGACTGAACACTCTGTTCAGTCTAAAAAACCGTCAGGGCTCCAGCCCACCACAACCGAGGACGACAACAGTGGCTTCATCACTGTTGAGCGTAGACAACGCAGGCGTAATAGCGATGCGTCACAAGCGGTACCGACACCGCAACAACGGACACCGACTGACGAGGCTCCGCGCTACAAACGCGTACCATTCGTAATCCGCAACAGTCAGGCAATCGGCAGCTTGGGCCCTGCCTTCGCGCGACTCGGCATCAAAAACCGAATGACGCTGACGAAGCGTCAAGAAGTGCGCATAACTTTTGATGGCAAATTGGACCAAGACAAAGCGACCGCTTGGTTTAAGGCAAACGATGTGCCTTTCCACACTTTCTCCCAGCCCAGCGAGCGAGGGGAAAAAGTAGTGATAAAGAATTTGAGTAAATTCACGCCGGTTGATGCGATTTCTGAGGAGCTAACCGCGCTCGGGTTTAAAGTAAATTTCATCAAACAGCTCAGTCGGCGGCTAACAGACCGCAACTCAGGGCAAGAGTTTTTCGAGCCAACACCGTCATTCGTGGTGTGCGTGGCACCTAGCGCGCACGACATCTACGCCGTCAAACAACTATACTACACAAGTGGTATAAAGATTGAGCGGTACACGACTCGCGCGGAAGACGTCCCGCTCTGTAAGAGGTGTAGTTCCTTCGGACACACCACCGGAAACTGTTCAGAAGTACCTAAATGCATCAGGTGCGCGGGTTCGCATCCCCGCAGCGAATGCCCAGTCCCAGAGGAGGCACCAAAGGTGTGCTCGAACTGTAAAGAGACAGGCCACACCGCGGCCTGGCGACAGTGCCCCGCGTTTTTGAAGATCGTAGAGTCGCGGAGACAGGCCGCCGCGGAACAGGCAGCACAGAAAGCTGCGCGCACAGCCTCGCGAGCACAGCCGGCCGCACCGACGCGGGAAAGTTTCCCCCCTCCCCCCGCGCCCACCAGGGAACACGTGCACCGGGCAACAACAACAACAGAGCGCAGTCCGCGAAACGCACGGCCCAGCGAGCAGGCCAGCCAACCGGGCATAAATCAAACACAGGCAGTAGCTTCCACGTCATACGCGGCAGCTACGTCAGGCGTAAGCGCACCGCGGCGCACGGCAACGGAAATCGTGCAGGCTCGCGTCGAGAAGAGCCAGCAGCATAGAACAGAAACCGCGCCAGAAGCACAGCCAAATAATAATATCACTAGCCTCGCGGAACTCGCAGAGATCTTGCGCATGTGCGATTATTGGAATTTAGTGAAGGCACTCGAACCGTATTACGCACGCATCCGCTCCACCGAGAGCATTAAATACCGCCAAACCATTCTATTGGAAGCACTCGCGACAGTGCTCCAGTAAATGGCAGTTAACATGGGGAAAACACTACAACTCCTAAACTTTAATGCATGTGGTCTCCGCCTTCGGTCGTACGAGTTGGAACAGTGCCTTGTAATATATGGGATTGATGTGGCATTCATTACCGAGACTCACCTATCACCGCATCATCGATTTAATATTTGTGGTTACACCACTTACCGCACTGACCGCGCCACTCGTGGGGGCGGCACAGCTATATTAATTAAACACGGGATTCATCACCATCCGATAGAAATAACTGGCTTAGAGCACCTAGAGGCCACCAGCATAAATATTCGTAATAAAAATGCGCATGTCTGCATGTCGGCAGTATATAAACCCCCAGATAAGCCACTACTTTCTAGGGATTTAAATAAATTAATTAATCCACAGCAACACTTTTTCATCGCAGGCGATTTAAACAGCAAAAACGAAGACTGGGGATGCAAAAATACTAACCCAGCAGGCAGAAAATTATTAGATCATTCGGTAGCAAATAATTACGAAATTTTTGCTCCAGGCTCGCCAACTTGCTATCCAACGAATGGTGGCATGCCTGACATATTAGATATAGCTCTTACAAACATACCAGGTGCGCAGGTTATTTCAGAAAAATTAGATGAGCTTGACTCAGACCATTTTCCGGTACTTATTCAATTAACTTTTAATGCTCAATTTTGCGCAGCGATATTTAGCCGCACTTTTGGTATTCCCGACTGGGACAAATTTCGCAAAGACCTGGAATTAACTTTTACAGAAACTCCAGCGATAGACACAGCAGATGAGCTCGAAACTCACGTAAAACTTTTCACCGATACAATTACAGACGTGCGCAAAAAACACACGAAAATCGTGAATAAAAGAGAATTTACGCGAATAAATTACCCAGATGTAGACATGCTAATCGTTTTAAAACGGCAGGCGCGCAACACTTATCAACGAACGAGAACACCGCAAGCTAGGACTGAATACAATCGCCTTAAAGCTCAAGTCTCGCGAAAACTTAAAGATTTAAAAATAGAAAAATACGGAAACTTAATAACAGAGTGCGCAACTCAACCTCGGCAAATGTGGCGGCTCACACGCAATTTACGAGGGAAAAATAAATTTATCTCCACACCGGCCATTGTTACAAACGCGGGCATTAAATATGACGCGATAGATAAAGCAAATGCTATAGCAGACATTTTTGAAAAACAATTTTCACCAAACGAGGACATAAACGAGCCTCAGTTTACTAGGACCACGACAGTAGCTGTTAATAACTATTTACAAATCGTTCCACAAGCCGAGCCGGAACTCGTAACAATTAAAGAGCTCTTAGAAGCTATTCACTCGCGACCAAAAAATAAAGCAGGCGGACCTGACGGAATAAATTTTGATACTTTAAAGAAATTATCATTTCAGGCTATACAATACTTTCTTAAAATAATAAATGCTATTTTTATTCTTAAATCCTACCCAGCGTCATGGAAACTAGCTAAAGTTATCACCATTCCGAAACCAAGAAAAAATGCGTCACTACCACAAAACAGGCGACCTATTAGCCTCCTAAATTTTTCGAAAATTTTACTCAAACGACTTCAACACCATTCGGACGAACACGAAGTCATTCCAGATAACCAATTTGGTTTTAGAAGGGGCCACTCTACCTCTCACCCCCTAATTAAGCTCATTGAAAAGGCCACTGACGGTTTTAACTCACGAGCGAAATTTACTGTCGCAACGATGCTAGACGCGGAAAAAGCTTTCGACAAAGTTTGGATACCTGGCTTAATTCAAAAATTAATTACATTTAACTTTCCAGACACGTATATTCATCTGGTGGCCCACTATTTATGGCGTCGAAAATTTTTTGTATCAATAGAGGGGGCGAAATCATCCACTCGGGAGCTGACAGCAGGTGTGCCGCAGGGGTCCCCACTCTCACCCTTTTTCTATAATGTTTACACAGCCGACATCCCGCGGGAACATGCCCACGTGCAATTATATGCAGACGACACTGCAATAATATATCAATCCCCGAATTTGAAGTTTGCTTTAACCAAAGTTCAGAGGCAGCTTACCTCACTCGAACAATGGTACACTCGCTGGCGCATTAAAATAAATGGAGCCAAGTCCACAACTTTAATTTTAACTAAAAAATACACCGCCCCCGACCGCGAATTAAAAATTTTTAATCAAGCCATACCATTTGTTAAATCGGCTAGATATTTAGGTTTAACTCTAGATACCAGGCTCACCTGGAAAGTTCACACCACTAAGGTGACACAGTTTGCGCGAGGCACTTTGCGCAGCCTATACTCAATGTTTAAGGCCCCCCAATTTCCTAGAAAGAAAAAATTACAGCTGTATTTACAAATAGTTCGCCCTCAATTATTATATGCTTGCGAAATCTGGGGCTATGCAGCAAAATGCCATATCGATAAAGTACAGGTCACTCAAAATAAATTTCTTAGAGCCATTGCAGATTGCGGCTGGTACACCAGCACACTAGAAGTACACCAGCTACTCAAAGTAGAATATGTAGAGGAATATATAAAACGGCAAAACAGGTCTTTTTATGGCCAGCTCCCTGAACATGCCAATACTTATATGAATTCACTTCCGGACTACGACCCAGCTGCACAGCGACAGTTTAAAAAACCGCGACTTGCCTAAGCCAGGTTATACTAGAATCCACACATCCCATGTACGCAGGGCAACTTAGCAAACATAGCAGACGTTTCTCTCTGGCCCCGATGTGCCTGTCTACGTCCTGCGGTGCAAATAATCAACATTGGACTAGCCAATGATTGACATGCCCAGGACTCGTAAATATTGCGTCAACACTACTTTTGGCCCAGCGGGGGTCTATTTTATTGCGTCAACACTACCTTTGACCCAGCGGGGCTCTAATTATAAACCAGCGACAACTCGACCGCAGGCCCAAATTCCTTTAATTACCAAATCTTTCCTTCCCCCACATCCTCCACTAGTCCTTGCTAGTTGTTTTCCCCAGCCATTATTAATTAATTCATTAATGTAACTTTCATTTTCTTGCTAATTCGAAATGGTCCGAAGCATGCAGGTGTAGGTTTTGACCCATGCAGCGGTCCACTGCCTGTGTGTTAGGGCTGACTCCGTATGCCTGAAGGGTGAGACCCGCCTGGCAGGCTTCACCTCCAGTGCCGGCCGCGTTTCGGAAGGCATGGGTTTTTGAATTGCGACAAAAAAAAAAAAAAAAAACTGGACGAGGGCATCTCTCTGCTCGAACAATAATAGAATAGGATGACATTCATTTACTAATTTCACTCTCTATTTTTCAGGTTTAGACGACAACAGCCTGGGGGCTAACTACAGCAATACTGGTTTAGCCTAACTTTGACCGAACTATACTGGAACGCAATAGTTCGGTCCTTAAGGCGGCCAGGTGTTTACTAATCTATGTAATTTCTCCTACACATCGGTAAACTTACACGATGATATGCCTGCTTGGTCAGCCGGGTATGTGCGGCCTTGGAGCTATACACTACACTCACACAACGAAATTAATTAGGCCATTTTTGCGCACACTCCACACGCCTCTAAATACAGACATCACGACACTCTCATGCATCAGTTAGCCAACTAACTGAGGGGAAAGGGTGACCTCCCCCCGCCTGACACCTACACTATTAAAAATAGAGCCAAGCAACATGCGACAGCTATTTTACTTCTTCTGGACCGTGAGCCACCTTTAATCTTAAAATCACACACATCGCGCCCCGCCGACGTTTCCAATGATTCGATCAAAGTGACGGGGTTGCACTATTTATATTGGCGACCACATAGCGAGTTATGGGAACGTAATAGTTCCCGGTATCGCTGTCACACGCTCCCGGCCGAGCATATGAGGAAACGGCGGAGCCCCTTCTCATTCTTTACCGCGTGCTGGTCGGAGAAGGGTCAGCCTCTCTCTTTGCCTAGCCTGGCGTTCCTAAAAAGGAAGCTCAGGTCAGTGGCCAGTGCGTAAGGTGCTAGGTCGTTAGCTAGTTAGGACGCGGCGAACAGATAGGAATACCACGCTAGTTAGGTCGGACGATACGCCTGTTGTGTGCCCTGCTTTTTTCAAGGCGGGGCACCTACTTGCGATGAGTAGTAGCGACGAGGAGATGGAGGTCGGCACCGCGACGAAGCGCACGCATGAGGGCAGCGACTCAGAGACTGAACACTCTGTTCAGTCTAAAAAACCGTCAGGGCTCCAGCCCACCACAACCGAGGACGACAACAGTGGCTTCACCACTGTTGAGCGTAGACAACGCAGGCGTAATAGCGATCCGTCACAAGCGGTACCGACACCGCAACAACGGACACCGACTGACGAGGCTCCGCGCTACAAACGCGTCCCCTTCGTCGTACGCAACAGCCAGGCAATCGGCAGCTTGGGACCTGCATTCGCGCGACTCGGCGTCAAAAACCGGATGACGCTAACGAAACGACAAGAAATTCGCATCACGTTCGACGGTAAATCCGATCAAGACAAGGCGACCGCGTGGTTCAAGGCCAACAATGTGCCCTACCACACCTTCTCCCAGCCCAGCGAGCGAGGCGAGAAGGTTGTAATTAAAAACCTTAGTAAATACACGCCAGTAGACGCGATCTCCGAGGAGCTCACCGCGCTAGGTTTCAAGGTAAACTTCATCAAACAGCTTAGTCGGCGGCTCACAGACCGCAACTCAGGGCAGGAAATTTTTGAACCAACTCCGTCATTCGTGGTGTGCGTGGCACCAAGCGCGCACGACATCTACGCCGTAAAACACTTGTACTATACAAGTGGAATAAAGATCGAGCGGTACACGACTCGCGCGGAGGACGTCCCGCTTTGTAAGAGGTGTAGTTCCTTCGGACACACCACAAAGACCTGCGCGGAGGTTCCGAAATGCATTAGGTGCGCGGGTTTGCATCCCCGCAGCGAATGTCCCGTCCCAGAGGAGGCACCAAAGGTGTGCTCGAACTGCAGGGAAACAGGCCACACAGCGGCCTGGCGACAGTGCCCCGCGTTTTTAAAGATCGTAGAGTCTCGGAGACAGGCCGCCGCGGAACAGGCAGCACAGAAAGCTGCGCGCACAGCCTCGCGAGCACAGCCGGCCGCACCGACGCGGGAAAGTTTCCCCCCTCCCCCCGCGCCAATCTGGGAACACGTGCACCGAACAACAACAACAACAGAGCGCAGTCCGCGAAACGCACGGCCCAGCGAGCAGGCCAGCCAACCGGGCATAACTCAATCACAGGCAGTAGCTTCCACGTCATACGCGGCAGCTACGTCAGGCGTAAGCGCACCGCGGCGCACGGCGGAGCAAATTGTGCAGGCTCGCGTCGAAAAAAGTCAACATAGAGCAGAAACCGCGCCAGAAGCACAGCCAACAAATAATATCACTAGCCTCGCGGAACTCGCAGAGATCTTACGCATGTGCGATTATTGGAATTTAGTGAAGGCACTCGAACCGTATTACGCGCGCATCCGCTCCACCGAGAGCATTAAATACCGCCAAACCATTCTATTGGAAGCACTCGCGACAGTGCTCCAGTAAATGGCAGTAAACATGGGGAAAACACTACAACTCCTAAACTTTAATGCATGTGGTCTCCGCCTTCGGTCGTACGAGTTGGAACAGTGCCTTGTAATATATGGGATTGATGTGGCATTCATTACCGAGACTCACCTATCACCGCATCATCGATTTAATATTTGTGGTTACACCACTTACCGCACTGACCGCGCCACTCGTGGGGGCGGCACAGCCATATTAATTAAACACGGGATTCATCACCATCCGATAGAAATAACTGGCTTAGAGCACCTAGAGGCCACCAGCATAAATATTCGTAATAAAAATGCGCATGTCTGCTTGTCGGCAGTATATAAACCCCCAGATAAGCCACTACTTTCTAGGGATTTAAATAAATTAATTAATCCACAGCAACACTTTTTCATCGCAGGCGATTTAAACAGCAAAAACGAAGACTGGGGATGCAAAAATACTAACCCAGCAGGCAGAAAATTATTAGATCATTCGGTAGCAAATAATTACGAAATTTTTGCTCCAGGCTCGCCAACTTGCTATCCAACGAATGGCGGCATGCCTGACATATTAGATATAGCTCTTACAAACATACCAGGTGCGCAGGTTATTTCAGAAAAATTAGATGAGCTTGACTCAGACCATTTTCCGGTACTAATTCAATTAACTTTTAATGCTCAATTTTGCGCAGCGATATTTAGCCGCTATTTTGGTATTCCCGACTGGGACAAATTTCGCGAAGACCTGGAATTAACTTTTACAGAAACTCCAGCGATAGACACAGCAGATGAGCTCGAAACTCACGTAAAACTTTTCACCGACACAATTACAGACGTGCGCAAAAAACACACGAAAATCGTGAATAAAAGAGAATTTACGCGAATAAATTACCCAGATGTAGACATGCTAATCGTTTTAAAACGGCAGGCGCGCAACACTTATCAACGAACGAGAACACCGCAAGCTAGGACTGAATACAATCGCCTTAAAGCTCAAGTCTCGCGAAAACTTAAAGATTTAAAAATAGAAAAATACGGAAACTTAATAACAGAGTGCGCAACTCAACCTCGGCAAATGTGGCGGCTCACACGCAATTTACGAGGGAAAAATAAATTTATCTCCACACCGGCCATTGTTACAAACGCGGGCATTAAATATGACGCGATAGATAAAGCAAATGCTATAGCAGACATTTTTGAAAAACAATTTTCACCAAACGAGGACATAAACGAGCCTCAGTTTACTAGGACCACGACAGTAGCTGTTAATAACTATTTACAAATCGTTCCACAAGCCGAGCCGGAACTCGTAACAATTAAAGAGCTCTTAGAAGCTATTCACTCGCGACCAAAAAATAAAGCAGGCGGACCTGACGGAATAAATTTTGATACTTTAAAGAAATTATCATTTCAGGCTATACAATACTTTCTTAAAATAATAAATGCTATTTTTATTCTTAAATCCTACCCAGCGTCATGGAAACTAGCTAAAGTTATCACCATTCCGAAACCGGGAAAAAATGCGTCACTACCACAAAACAGGCGACCTATTAGCCTCCTAAATAGCATGAGTAAAATTTTCGAAAAAATTTTACTCAAACGACTTCAACACCATTCGGACGAACACGAAGTCATTCCAGATAACCAATTTGGTTTTAGAAGGGGCCACTCTACCTCTCACCCCCTAATTAAGCTCATTGAAGAGGCCACTGACGGTTTTAACTCACGAGCGAAATTTACTGTCGCAACGATGCTAGACGCGGAAAAAGCTTTCGACAAAGTTTGGATACCTGGCTTAATTCAAAAATTAATTACATTTAACTTTCCAGACACGTATATTCATCTGGTGGCCCACTATTTATGGCGTCGAAAATTTTTTGTATCAATAGAGGGGGCGAAATCATCCACTCGGGAGCTGACAGCAGGTGTGCCGCAGGGGTCCCCACTCTCACCCTTTTTCTATAATGTTTACACAGCCGACATCCCGCGGGAACATGCCCACGTGCAATTATATGCAGACGACACTGCAATAATATATCAATCCCCGAATTTGAAGTTTGCTTTAACCAAAGTTCAGAGGCAGCTTACCTCACTCGAACAATGGTACACTCGCTGGCGCATTAAAATAAATGGAGCCAAGTCCACAACTTTAATTTTAACTAAAAAATACACCGCCCCCGACCGCGAATTAAAAATTTTTAATCAAGCCATACCATTTGTTAAATCGGCTAGATATTTAGGTTTAACTCTAGATACCAGGCTCACCTGGAAAGTTCACACCACTAAGGTGACACAGTTTGCGCGAGGCACTTTGCGCAGCCTATACTCAATGTTTAAGGCCCCCCAATTTCCTAGAAAGAAAAAATTACAGCTGTATTTACAAATAGTTCGCCCTCAATTATTATATGCTTGCGAAATCTGGGGCTATGCAGCAAAATGCCATATCGATAAAGTACAGGTCACTCAAAATAAATTTCTTAGAGCCATTGCAGATTGCGGCTAGTACACCAGCACACTAGAAGTACACCAGCTACTCAAAGTAGAATATGTAGAGGAATATATAAAACGGCAAAACAGGTCTTTTTATGGCCAGCTCCCTGAACATGCCAATACTTATATGAATTCACTTCCGGACTACGACCCAGCTGCACAGCGACAGTTTAAAAAACCGCGACTTGCCTAAGCCAGGTTATACTAGAATCCACACATCCCATGTACGCAGGGCAACTTAGCAAACATAGCAGACGTTTCTCTCTGGCCCCGATGTGCCTGTCTACGTCCTGCGGTGCAAATAATCAACATTGGACTAGCCAATGATTGACATGCCCAGGACTCGTAAATATTGCGTCAACACTACTTTTGGCCCAGCGGGGCTCTATTTTATTGCGTCAACACTACCTTTGACCCAGCGGGGCTCTAATTATAAACCAGCGACAACTCGACCGCAGGCCCTAATTCCTTTAATTACCAAATCTTTCCTTCCCCCACCTCCTCCACTAGTCCTTGCTAGTTGTTTTCCCCAGCCATTATTAATTAATTCATTAATGTAACTTTCATTTTCTTGCTAATTCGAAATGGTCCGAAGCATGCAGGTGTAGGTTTTGACCCATGCAGCGGTCCACTGCCTGTGTGTTAGGGCTGACTCCGTATGCCTGAAGGGCGAGACCCGCCTGGCAGGCTTCACCTCCAGTGCCGGCCGCGTTTCGGAAGACATGGGTTTTTGAATTGCGACCAAAAAAAAAAAAAAAAAAACACTGGACGAGGGCATCTCTCTGCTCGAACAATAATAGAATAGGATGACAGTCATTTACTAATTTCACTCTCTATTTTTCAGGTTTAGACGACAACAGCCTGGGGGCTAACTACAGCAATACTGGTTTAGCCTAACTTTGACCGAACTATACTGGAACGCAATAGTTCGGTCCTTAAGGCGGCCAGGTGTTTACTAATCTATGTAATTTCTCCTACACATCGGTAAACTTACACGATGATATGCCTGCTTGGTCAGCCGGGTATGTGCGGCCTTGGAGCTATACACTACACTCACACAACGAAATTAATTAGGCCATTTTTGCGCACACTCCACACGCCTCTAAATACAGACATCACGACACTCTCATGCATCAGTTAGCCAACTAACTGAGGGGAAAGGGTGACCTCCCCCCGCCTGACACCTACACTATTAAAAATAGAGCCAAGCAACATGCGACAGCTATTTTACTTCTTCTGGACCGTGAGCCACCTTTAATCTTAAAATCACACACATCGCGCCCCGCCGACGTTTCCAATGATTCGATCAAAGTGACGGGGTTGCACTATTTATATTGGCGACCACATAGCGAGTTATGGGAACGTAATAGTTCCCGGTATCGCTGTCACACGCTCCCGGCCGAGCATATGAGGAAACGGCGGCAGCCCCTTCTCAGTCGCACCTGTGTTTCCGTACCATGTGCGTCTCTGCCTGAGGACGGGAGCAGATAGCAGTTCCCGAAACGTCGCTTGTTTCTGTTTAGGTAAAACTATTGTATTTGTTTGTTTTTTCGTTTTGTCATGTTTTTTGTCTCGCTTCAACTGTTGTGCTGAATTATTTTGGGTTTCAATATTTTTGTGTTGTCATCATTTGTGGGGATTTTTTCGTTCTCTTAGTACATTTTTCTTTGTTTTTTCTTTGTTTGCTGACCATATTCCTGTTTCGGAATATTTTGTGGTGTTCATATCCTTGTTGACAACAGCAATTGTTTGCTTAATTTTGTGCGTTTTTTGTATCTTTTTTTTTGAGTATTTTTATTTTTATTTATTTATTTTATTTATTAGTTTTTCTTCAACAGAAAAAGTTCTTAGCAATGGCGTATGTCCAAAAACTTACATCAAGTCATGCACTCCCATTGCACAAATCTTTTAAAGATAACACTAGTAATCAGATTTTTAAAATGCAAGAATAATTAACCTTTATTGCCAAAATTTTTGTTGTAATAAGCAATGAAAACCACATTAACTTTTCACTTCACTTTATAAACAGTCGACGAAACAGTTCACGTGTAGATGACTTTTAATTAATTTTAAAAACTGGCGTTTAGCTATATGAACAAGTTTTCATATAAATAAATGTAATCAAATATCTATCATCAATTATATGAATCACCATAATTTTTTAGTCAATTGTAACATAACCTATTATTACTCCACTCGCCGACAGCGTAACGGAACAATGAGCGTATCGGGACACAGCGTAACGGAACCATGTACGTAACGGGACACCACTTCGTGCTTGCAGCCGGCGTTCATAGATTTATTAGACTTTGCCATGTCAAAAATATATATTTATTATAATTTCATCTTCAGCATAGAACTTTGAAATATATATTTAACATGGTTTTGTAGGATAACGTTTCTGGATTATTTTGATGGATTCATTGAGAGTCTACGGTGGAAACTGCGTTTATGTAAAACATATTGATGGCTGGCTGTAAAAGACGCTGACACAAAAGTCTTGACTGCATATTTTCGGAATGATGCACAAGGTGTACGGCAGAAGACTTTTGGTATGTTTTTTTAAGCATAGTGGACTCCAAAACTGTACAAAAAATTCAGCTTATCGGTTTGTGGCTGTGTGGGTGTTTGTTTGGCGGCCAGGGAGCAGTGTTGGTCGCTGGGAAGAGGTGCCGGAGAGGCAGATGCAGACGGTCGCTCGAAGGAGTCTGGGAGTGGTCGTTAAGCGAGTTAAGGAGGAGGAGGGCCCGCGCTACTGGGGGAAGGGGGGTCCCTCGCCCTTGCAGCCTCGCCGACAGACAATGAGCCAATGAAGGGAGGCCTCGCCCTGAATGGCCCGCCGAGAGACGACCGGGTCTCCGGCCGACTGCGCGCACCAGTTCTCTCCACCCTCGAGGACATTCACTCAGCACTCTCTCTCTCTCTCTTTCTCCCTCCCTCTGTCTCATTTGATTACTAGCGAGGTCTTCAGGCGAACACTCTTCCGGCGGCTCCAACAGGGCTCGCTCAGTCTCAAGTACTCGACTTGTAATTGTTACATAATTTCAGATGAATGTATAATCAGTCCGAAGGCCTGCTCGAATATACCAAGCGCTGCGATCAGGCTGGGTTTGATTGAAGACTGAGATTACAATGCCAACATACACATCCCTAACAGACACAGAACTGAAAAGGAGTAGGTACCAAGCTAGGAGTTAAATGGTTCATGGAAGACAATCTTTTAACTATTCATAGAAACTTTGTCGTAATTATAAACAGAAATAAATTACTGTATTTGACATTATGATTTGTCAAAATCCCGAAGGTATACTTCAGTCATACATAAAGTGATCATAGTGAGTAATTTCATCAAATTCCTAAAAAAATAAATTAAATGCCCCGGGTATTAATTAGGCTCAAAATGTTTTTACTGCTAATGTAATTATAGTCGCGCCGTTTTAGGAAAGGACTTGGCCCCTCCCTGCGAGATCTACCAATGACGACGCAATTCGCGCGAAGAAGTGTAAAGATTGGTCGGCGCGGTCAAGAGGGGTGGGAGGCAGTCCAAGTAGTCGTTGGACACAACAGGCAGCGTTGCCACGTCTTTGTGCCACCGCGACGTGACATCACACCCTGAGCCGCCACTGTTCTCGGGCACGTTCTATATCACATTCACGGATGCGGACACGAACACGCAGCTGGTAATATAACGAACGTATTGACCGACACGTAATAGTTCAACATTGCCGAGGTTAGCCGTTTTTCCGAGAACGTTGCCCACTCCCGTCTGGGGTTCAGTTTAAAGAAAACAGAGTTTGTTGCGTTTCCGGGAATATGATCCGTTTCCGTATACGTGTGATTGTAGAACGCGCCTTAGTCTGCATAACGTTCATTATAAACCACTATTTACCACTAAAATCAAAACAAGTAAGGCGTTTCCGTAGTTTATTGACAAATAATATTTATATTGTGTACTAAATAATTGCATGTCACACATTATAGCCTACCAAGTTAAATGTTTGTTCACAAAAAAAAATTGTATTAATTTATGAACCAATATCCTGGCCATTCATACGCGTTGGTGGCGGCTTATACCAACAAATTTGCAGATTACATGTAAAAAAAGTGACAACAAAAATTGTTGTCGTGCATTGTTAATACATATGCGTAACCGCATCAATTCGTGCTCATAGTGAACATTCAGTCACACAGTGGCGACACACCAAGATCGTCGTACTGCGAACTGGTATCAGCTGTAAGAGATTCGTCAACAGAACTGACGGCACTGTCGCTTTCGCTACTGCTGTCTTGATGCCCCAGGTTCACAATAATCGCCTCAACAGCAATGTCCCTCGCTCCTTCTTGCTCCCAGTCGTGAAGAATAGTCTGTCGGGTGTGTTCGACAGCTTTACGCCACTTGTCCGGAGTGATTTCATGAACAGCTTCTTGTAGCAGTTTTAATACTTTTGCCTGGGAAAATGGTGGCAAATTATTACGTCTTGCAACGAGGCCTTTGACGTGAGCCCAGATAAGTTCTATGGCATTGTAAACAGGTCGGTACGGAGGCAACCTGATGACTCGGTGCCCCGCAATGCGAGCCACTTCGTCTATTTTTTAAAGTGTATTGCGGTTTGTGATGTTTCACTAATTTTAGTAGCTCAGCTTTCTTCAAATCACTGGTACAGGTAACATTGTGGCGATGTAGCCACTGGATAATGTCATATTTTCTGTTGCATGTTGTTGTAGCTTTATCAACCTGGACCGAATGATAGGAGGCGTTGTCCATAACAATTATAGACGCGGCGGGTATATTTGGCAACAGTTTGCCTTCAAACCACGACATGAAACCGGCGGAATCCAGCTCTTCGTGATAGTCCCTCGTTTTCTTTGACTGGAACGCCCACAGTGCACCATTGACGAATCCATGAACGGAACCTGCATGACACACTATAACACGACTACCCTTGCCTGTCGGCTGTCGCAGCAGTGCGGATGACGATTCATCGGTCCATATCTTCGAGGCACCATGATTGCTGTTTATCCACGTTTCGTCGATGAACATCACTTTTTCAAAGTCAAAGTTTGACATTGCCCGCAGAAACCTGCACTGCAATGCAATTACGTCTGTTTTTTCAATTAATATCATAGTTCTGTTGTATTTCTTTTACTTGAACCCCAACGAATGTATTATTATATTTAATGATGTCTTGCCTCCAGAAAATAAACCTGCCTCAGCCAACGATGCAAGTAGTTTCGTTACGGTTGGTATCTCTCCACGTGTGTAGTACTGATATATGTGCCGTCGAATAGCATCTTGATCGAAGTTGTCAATGCTGGTCACAGGCTTGCGTCTATTACGATGTTTCCCTGGCGTCGACAGTCTTTGGTTTTGAGTATCGGCATAATCTTTCTCGTTGCAGATCCGTATAACAGTTGTCTTTTCAATTCCAACTGCTTCTGATGTTCTGTGTTCTGTTTACTGCTTGCGAAACAGGTAACAACGGCCTATTGTTTGCTTTCTCACGCTCGAAATACTCGCGCAATCGAGTTACCACCTCTCTGCTTTGCAACCGCAAAACGCATCGTTTTCTACCACCTTCCATCCTTGTCTGTCAGCACACAGCAACTAGCCGTACGCCCACGACACTGCATGGAGCGTTACTGCTGGACGTGGCAACGCCGCGCCGTGGCCAGCCAGCGGGTCGTCGCCCGTTGGCTCTTGCACGCGTCACTCTGTCTCTCTCGCTCACTGTTGCAGGCGGAGCCAAGTCCGTTCCTACAACGGCCCAACTATAGTAATAATGTCAAAAACACAAATCAACCTATAGTTATTTTACTCATGGGTTTGTCGGACCACGTCATGTATATTCACACATGTTCGCCACTGTAGGAGGAACATGTCATGTTTATTCACACATGTTCTACACTGTAAAAGGGACATGTCATGTGTATTCACACGTGGTCGCCATTGTAGGAGGAACGTGTCATGTGTATTCACACATGTTTGACACTGTAAAAGGGACATGTCATGTGTATTCACACGTGTTCGCCACTGTATGAGGAACAGCTTGGACACACCTCTACTTATCTCCTGTTACCGCAACAGCGCCGTGCAAGTCAGCAAACCGCGCAACACTTGTGTTTCTTCCTAGTGAATTCATTCGGGCTCAATATTTTTAAAACATATAATTTAACAGCGTTTCCAAATTTTTTGTTAATATTCTAAAATGTTAACCAAACAGCAAATTGCCTTTCAATGTCAGCAAAAATCAACATATTTGGGAAAGTGGTTGGATGTTGTTTAGCTTGAGGCACGTGTCTGAAGGCGCAGCAATGGCCGCGACTGTCCCAGCAGGGAAGCCTTCATTTCACAGACGAGAGAGACACACCCGAAGTTCCCCGAAGTTCATGCTCGCTTTTTTTCCTACCACAACAGGTGTATTTATTTAGGATGTAGCTTACTCATACGTCATACGCCGTTCTATCTCATTGTATAAACCAGCGTGGCATTAAATTTTGCGGTCGATTAGGATAGGTTAGCTGCATTATAAATACTTTAAAACATTGTGGATGGTTGGTTATATTAGGTAAGCTGGATAGCTACATTAAAAATTCTGTAAAATAATTTTATGGTTGCTTAGTAAATAACTTTTTAATATGTAGCTATCCAGCGCTAGGAAACCGTTTACATGATTTCACAGTATCTTGAATGTAGCTATCCTAACCAAATCAAATATTTAAAGTATTTATAATGTAGCTAACCTAACCTAATTGACTATTAGTTCTCATGAGTTGTCCAAAATAAACATTCACGGACACACGGCAAACGAAAAATATGGCGGCGTACAAATAAATACTGTTGCCTTGTTTATGGTTTTTCCTTTTATCAACACCGCCATATTTATTTACAATGAACCAAAAAAACCCGAAGATGCACGATCGGGCCTTTTGCTCTCTCGTCTGTGAAAAGAAGGCGTCCCGTGTCTGAAGGCGCAGCAATGGCCGCCATGAGGCTGGAGTCGCCACTCCGCGCATGCGCAGTGCAGTAACCACGACAATCGCCTGCTGCTGTGGCTTCAATCTTCACTCGTGATCAGCTGGCTCGCGCTTCAATTACAGCACCGGCACGTTTTCAAGGTTTCTATTTAGTTCATTCATGGCTGTTACAGCCGAACTAAACGTCTCGTGACGAAACACACGATCACAATTAAAAATAGTATGATTTCCGTCATCTTGGTTTGATGCACGGAAACTTGTTAGAAGCCAGTTATGTTTTTTTTTTCAAACACGCTCAAAACATTTTTTTCTAACTCGGTTTCGCATTTGTTGCAGCGTCACCTCCATGAGGCGAAGATTAAAGTTTCATTCCAGAATAATATTCATGAATCAATTATTGAGAACCAAGCTGGCACTACTTGGTTGAACGATGAATATAAATATGTTCTATGTCCACAGTACGCATTACGCATTCAGAGCTTGCCTATAATTTTTTATATTGTTAATTTAGCAGTCAATCCAGTTAGGGATAATTTTCTTATGTCAGTGTTTCCAGCTAGTTTTTCTTTGGACTGATGTGCAAAGCTATATTCGTAGTTGGTAATATGTTGAATTTAAATTGTTCTTCTTGGCAAATTTATTGGTTACATTCATATTTTCATATCTTATTTTCAGGTATTGTTTTGTAGATTAAGTATTTTGTATCAATTTTTTTATATGTATTTATATACTACTGAATAGTATTTATACAGAGACAGAATTTTAATTTTAATATTTTAATCATATCAGACATCCATGTTGTGGAGAGATGGATCAAACTGTGAGTATTGTTTTAATTTTGGGATTGTATATTTAAAATTTTGAGGTATGAGAGAATTATGTTTTGCAGAAAAAAGATGGTTTGGTAAGACAAGATGGAAGACCTTAGTTTTCAAATCCGGCTTCAGTTTTTAAAGGAATTATTTGGGTTTTGGGCCAATTTCTGGTCTGATTAGCAAACCAACATATAATATTGAAGTGCATCAAGGTATAATGATATTGGTGTGTAAATTATGCAACTAAATCAAGATTTGTTTTGCAGAGGTACATTAGTGGTTATATTAATGGTTATATATTTTATAACCATTACTATAAGAGATTGGTGAACCTTCCTATTTTATTTATTAGCAATTTTGGGACTGAATCAAAAATGAATTTTATAATTGGTAAGATATTGCTAATCAACAATTAAATATTTAAATTAACTTCATCTGTTCCAATGTTTTTCACGAAACTCGCACCACAGGCATTATTTTATTATTGAACTTTAATATATTGCAGATTTGTGAGTTCAGGTCTAGAGGTCATAATGATTAGTTTTTCATGCAAACCTCTTGCTGGTCGTGGACAAAAATAATTGATTTTTTATATATACCCTGAGATATGATATTAAATATAGAAATATATTTGAAAGATAGTGGCCAGAGACTGTTCAATTATATGTTTAAAATAATAAATATATATTCATTTTTTTCTATTCGAGCAGACATGTTAAAGGTACCGATGGTAATTTTATATGTAGTAAAAATAAAACGATTGTTAAGGTAAGATCTTAATATTGACACCATTCTGTTTTGTCGTACTGATTGTTCTGTAATGGTTTTTCTATTTTTTTATGATATAAGGGTTGTGTTTGTTTAGTGTACTTGTGTTATGCTAAAATTGCTAATGTGTTAGTGAAATAAATAAATGAAGTTATATCATAAATTTACATTACATGAATTACAACTTAATAAACATACAAACAACATATTATTGATTCACCAAAAGCAGCAGCTACTATGCGTCGTTTTGTTATTTGATATAACTGAATAAACATGTTTTACAACTTGTATAACACTTATTTTAATATTTGTTTGTGTATGCGTAGAGGCAACAGTAATACTTGTAGGTGGTGTATTTGCAGTCTTACTATACACACACATCACTTCTCATAATTATATATTTTGTTTACAATAAATCTATCATACAAAATCTCTATACATAAATACACAACATACAACTATACAAATATTTATCCTTCTTTACTAGTAAACTACTACCAAATATCTATGTGTAGTTAGGCAAAAGGGAGAAAATATACCACCCATGGACATCGTCAAGATAAACCCCAGCCACCACTGGGAGTGACTCCGGAAAAGCCATTGAAAACGAAAACCAGTGTAACTTAACCACCTATCAAACTTTCCTATGCGAGTCCTCTAGAAAGTAACTCAAAAATTTTTAAAAATTTCGCCATCTCTCTCAGATACTATTAACTCCATTTCTCAAAGTCACGACTTTATTTATAAAACAACTACAATAAATATTCTTTCAATATTTCAATCATCACTGCCACTATGAGATAACGTGGGATCACTCACGCACAGTGCGAAGTGCAGGGGTTGCAAGGAGACACAGAACCTCAGTAAATTTAGTGATGAAAGTGCAGAAATTATCACCTTTCCTTATTTATTTTTTGACCCAACCATTTAAAATTAATTATTTTTTAAAAAAGTTTACTAACGGAGCAACGAATCGACAATATTTTTTGCATGTAGATAGTTTACGGGCCGGAGAGTGACAAAGACTTCATATAATAATGAAATTCTATCCCTAAGGGAATGAAAAAGAGGCAATTGCAGTTTTATAATTTCAATTTCAAAGGAGGTAGATCATAGACACACAATCAGTGAGCTCGTGTCATTTCTTGATGTCCGCCACACGGTCATATAGTAAAGTCTGGCAAATTCCTATCCGCTTTGGCGAAACCCATCCACTTAGTGATGCTCGCTGTTGCTATCGCAACTAAAGGCGCTAATAACGGTTTAGTTTAGAACTACGTATATAGATAGCGTTGCTTGAATTTGTAACGCGCTATCCCTTGGTGCGTCCGTTACGTCTTGCCTAGGGGTTACCTGCCTTCCCTCTAAATCAGTGGTTCTCAACCGGTGGTCCGCGGACCACTGGTGGTCCCTGGAGGCATTCCAAGTGGTCCGCGAAGCCATCCTAATAATATGTGACGTAATGAGTAGAGTCGAAACAACGCGAGCCGCGCGTGGCACGAGTCCGAAGGTGAAATGCGGTGCAAGAGGGCGGGGGGTGGCGGTTTCGTTCCATTCGTTCTTTGTTTATCGGCGCGGGTTGCCGATCGTCACTTGTAGCTTCGACGATGTAATGAGCGGTAGGGATTTGTAACGTGGCCTTGAGAGAGTGACGAGTACCTACCTACTACAGTACTTGGTTTAATTTTTAAAGTTCGTCAGCAAAAAGCAAATTTCCTTAGTGCACGAAGGTAGTTATAGTAAATAACTACTCCAGATATAAATGCTACGTAGGTAAGTAAAATAAATATTATCTATTTGTTTGGTTTAGGTATGCCACACAACAAACTAATTGCGGATTACTAATTTTACTTTATTTTCGTCACATTGTAAATCTGCTAGGTTTCTTATTAGTTACCTACTGTTGTTTTTAATCATTTTTATAAAACTGAAAATAATGCACATTTCAGTACTTTTGTAGGTTAGGTTAACCGTTTTAGTGAGCAATTAAAAACGAGCCTTATTTGACTTGCATTGTTGTTTTTTTCGGGTTAAACCTTAAGGTACGATTCCACCGGTGTGCTGCACTGTGCTGCACAGTATTTTGGTGGAATGGTACCATTACAACTTAATATTTCAAAGCAGTTATTCTCAACCAATTGAGAGGAAAATTGGACCACTTTTTGCAGAATGGAACCAACACACACAACATAAGAACTGAGATAATGATAGTCAAAGTGTATATTCAATAAACAATTCAGAAGGATGTGTAGAATGTCAATATTAACTACTACAGCTCTTTTATTACTCCTGCAGCATCCCTCCAAATTTCAGTAAATAAAGTTTATTATTTAACACTTAAAATAGTTTTTTTGTTTATTGGTTCCTTTATGCAGAATAGAATAATATTGTTATTTAATTTGTTGGATGATCCAAGCTGCACTATTAGTGTTTCTGATTTTATAAATTAATAGTTTTTAATACACTTGATTAACAAAAATAAATACGACAGAAACTTTAAGTAAATACATTAGTAAACATTTTGTAGTTTTTTTAATACAAAATATATTTACATACAACTACTAATAAAATAAAAGTTTTTCCTTGATAAACCTGTTTTATAGTAACATTTTTTATTAAAATACTTACTACTAGATACTTCAAAACTATAAGTAGGTAGTTTGTTAGTAGTTTAAAACCCACAGCTATTTGCTACACTTCGTCAAAATGTGGTACTCCTTAGATGCCAGCGACATCATCTTTTACATGTACAGCTCCGAACAACGCTTTGTATAGAACTGTTTGTCATCACCAAGTATTACAATCATCACTGATTCTATTTAAAAATTTGGTTTTGTAGTCTGAAAAACAGTAACATCTGCTACACTATTCCACATCAAAATCTGGTGCTTCTGAGAAGCCATCAACATCATCTTCTACTTGTGCAGCTCCAAACAAGGCTTTGTAGAACTCTTTGGCATCACCAGGTATTAAATCCATTACCGATTCTATGTCACGAAGCTTTGGGATGGCTATTGGTTTACCATTTTCCCACAGAGGTATTAGTTTATCACGGAAACCGGTTAAAGGTCGGCCACTTTGACGTTTTTTGATATCAATTTCTGAATATTCACTTACAAAGTCTTTTCTCAGAAAAATAGAAAAAGGCTTGTTCTTCTCTAGCATTATTTCTCTGGTTTGTAACCAAGAAACCTTTTCTTTGTTCACATCTATCTTCCTATTGCTAACCATCTGTTCCAGCTGGGATGTTCCGATGAATTTTTTCATTTCAACCACTTCAAGAGGATTTCTTTTTCTGCATGTCTTCATTACTTCTTTGTAGTCCTCGGGAAGGTAAAGACGCTGCTGATGTTTGAGAGCAGTTTCAATATCAGAAAAGTCAGCATCGTTTGGTAAGAAACTGTGTCCTGATACAAGAAACCGTAAGTGAATTTTTGTCAACGAGGGATGAGATTCCAAAGCAGCTTTCAAAATGAGCGTCAATTTTATGTTTCGGTTTTGGCCACCACAGCTATCAGACCATAAAATAAGTGTCTTTGTGTCTTTCTCAATCCTATTTTCAATATGGTGGAGTAAACATGATCCAACTTCTTGTGCACCACGACCTGCCTGACCTTCAACCCAAACGTAGCACAAACCTTTGCTGTATTTTCCAGAATGAATGCCACAGTTATACAACCACAACTGTCTCTTGTAAAACATGACATTGGTAGGAATCCTGGGTAGTGGTAACGTTTTTTCCATGTCGAATGTCAAACATTCCATTGCAGGTTGGTCTTTTGCATCCTTCATGTTAGTCCTCATAAGTTTTTGAGCCTCTTCTGCAATATCAATGTGTTTGTCGTGATCCTGCTTTATTTTCAATTTCTCTTCTTCAGAATACGGAGTCTGCAATTTTGCTGCGTAGGTATCACACGAATTGCATGTGTCTTTTTTCAATGCTTTAAATCTCAGATTGAAGTCATTTAGAAAGATGCGCCTATAAGTGGAATAACTAACAGGCTCAGAAACTTCAGTTTTGTAGGCTCCATACATATCTTGTAAGGTCATGCCTGGGGGAATAAATTTAGCACCAGTTTGTTCCCGTCTGTAATGAGATTTATATTTTGGTATTTTGGAAATCTGTCTCACTACTTCTTGTTTCTTGCCATCCGATATCTTGTTCTTCCCACCTTGTGTGTGGCCTCTTTTGTCAGTAATGGAAGAAGTCCTTAACTTTTTTAGTGCGGTATTAACTCTTTTAGTTGAAATTCCAAGAGTAATGACAAATATATCCCTACATACATTTTCACTGCCAAATCTGTAACGTCTTGAAAAACATCTCTTTGCTTCATTTTTTCCTTGGCTTCTTTTCTTTGTATTTTCAGACACATGAGCAGCAATGAAATTGGTTTGTGCATCATAAGAACCAAGCTCCCAGTATTTTATATACTGTTCTTTTCGCACTTCTACTGAAAGTATCTCGTGACACATTTGTGAGCAATTGCATCGGTAATCTTTGAAAGATTTTACAACTTTTACACCTTTGTTGTTGTAATGTTCTTCATTTCTATTTCGTTTTGCTTTGTTTTCTTCTCTTGAAGTTTCATGCTTCCTCTTTCGCCCTCGCTTTGGCCGCGGATCACATCCTTTCTGCGGAGAGTCGGGTGGTTTAGGTGCGAAGTCTGAATCGGTATCAGCATTTTGGTGAACTAACATTTCCTCCTGGAACAAAAAATTTATTTATAAGAACTTAAGTTTCCAAGCACTTTTTGAGTTTGTTGCATGAATAAAATTGTATTTACACTAACCTCACTAATATTTTCTTCTCCCTGAAGAATATCATGGCTTGTAGATGCTACAATGTTTGCATTTTTTCTGGTTACTTCTAAACTAGTTTCATCAGCAGGCAAAAGTTGTACACTCTCGATGGGATCAGTATCCTAAAATAGTTAAATTGTTATTATTAAAATGTGTACTTATATTATTTTTAAACAAATAGGCCAAGAATAATATTAATAATAAATTTAAGGTACTAACGTGTATTTCAAAGCCAGTCCCATTTATCTCTGTAGTTAGGTTTCCAGCCAGGGATGTGTTTGTGAAGTTAACAGTAATGAACTCTATTTCAACTCCTGGTACTGGCAACAGTACTGAATCAAAGTCATTTTGCCAGAGAGTTACTACTGGAAGTCCAGTACATTCAGGGTCCTGAAATAATAACATATAATTGAATTTAAAAATCTTTATTTCCAACCAATAACTTATATCAATATTAAATATAATATATGTTGCACACACCTGTACATTATTCTCTCTTCTATTTCCCTCTTCTTCTTGGAGTATTATATCAATGTTGCTTTCAGTTGTTGGATTGCTAACAGGATTATCCAACAACATTTTATTTCCAGGCCAAACATCACATGTTTTATTATCCTTGGAAGCATCCTAAAATAAAATAACACATTTATATCATGATAATTACTTACATCGACCAAATAACTAGATTATTATTTTTGTTATTAAAGTCTGCACTTACCTCAATACTCTGAACTTGCCTCAAACTCTCTCCTGCTTCACAATCACTATTGTTAGCTGGGTTTTGTAATATACAAAGCTCTACCAATTTTTTACCCCTGCTAAAAATGTCCATATTTTTTAGATACTAACCACATTAAGAATCTGTAATAGCTATTTGAAATCTATAACTAGCATTATTGTCTGTATCTGCACTCTGTAAACATCAATGTTTACTTTAAACAGATCATAGAACAATAGGTATACATTTCTACAAAAGGAACCAACTCACATGGTTCTGTTCTGCTGAAAAAAATTTCCATTATATGTTTTCTGCAAAGAAGAACCAAACAACATGGTTCCTTTTTGCAGAATGTAATACATCCCAAGTAACTTTCAGTCCTTCTTTAAAAATCACATAGATAGGTGCACAAAATAGTTAGAGGTTGGTTTCTTTCTGCAGAATGTAGAATGAGATATAATTTTTCAAGTAACGAGGTTGGCTCATTTTTCCCATTTTTGTGGGTTGGTTCCTTTCTGCAGAAAGTGGTCCAATTAGGGAATACATAATAATGTCATTTCGGTGACAATGCAATTGTTTGGTATAATTGAGCAGATTATGATGTATATGTAAGTATAGGTACCTACTTAATAATACCGACGTATTTGGGCTCATTTGATACATCTTGAGTAGTAGATACTTTTACCGTCATTCCCACAGCTGGCCATAGACCTCACAAATAAAAGCTTGTCAAAACAACACATTTTTATTATTATAGATAAGGTATACATCTAATACATAAGGTATACATAAGATTATACCTGTCTGTATTATCACTAAAACTTTGTTTTCAGGAAAATGCCACCAAAAAGAAAATATGACGACGACAATATTAAGCTGGGATTTACTTCAATAGAAATTAATGGAGAAACTAGACCGCAATGCGTTTTATGTGCAACTGTTCTTTCTAACGACGCTTTAAAACCGGCAAAGTTGGAACGTCATTTGAAGACCGTGCATCCGAAGTTCTGTAACCATTCGCGAGAATTCTTTGAAGGCAAACTAACAAATCTTAAAAAAATGAAACTTGGACCCAGTGGAACAAGTTATTCAACATCTGAAAAAACATTATCTGCATCATTTGAAGTTTCAAAATTGATTGCGAAATCGAAAAAAGCACACACAATCGGCAAATTTTTAATAAAGCCCTGTATGCTCAAAGTTGCAGAGGAGCTTTCAGGCGCGGAAGCTCAAAAGAAAATTCGTGAAATACCGCTTTCTAATGACACAGTTAAGTCACGCATTCAAAAAATGTCAACTGATATTGAAGACCAAGTTATTAACAAGATTAAAAACAGCCCTTATTTTGCATTACAATGTGATGAGTCTACCGATGTCTCGCAATGCTGTCAATTACTTGTATTTATTCGATTTTTGGAGGACAATAAAATGTTTAAAGAAGAGTTATTATTTTCTCATGAACTTAAAACGACGTCGCAAGGTGTAGATGTTATGAATGCTATAAGTCAATATATGGAGGAACATGGACTTATGTGGGAAAGGCTTGCCGGGTTTTGTACTGACGGTGCTCCTGCTATGCTTGGTTCTCGCTCTGGTCTTGCAGCATTGATAAAAACCAAAAATCCCTCCTCAATTACGACGCACTGCGTTATTCACCGTCAAGCATTGGCTGCCAAAACGCTCCCGGAATGTTTCACTATGGCTCTGAAAACTGCTATAAAAGTAGTTAACTTCATTCAAAAGAGCGCACTCAATACTCGTCTATTCAAACAGTTGTGTTCTGACATGAACTCTGAACACGAAACTCTGCTTTTCCACACAGAAGTTCGTTGGCTTTCCAAAGGAAACATGCTGTGGAGGCTGTACGAACTAAGAGAGGAAGTACAAATATTCTTAACTAACAAGGAAAACAAAGAGTTGCTAGATCAGTTCTGCGAGCCCGAATATAAGGTACGTTTTGCTTATTTGGTCGACATTTTTGCGCAAATAAATAAAATGAACCTTCAACTGCAAGGGTCAGGAAATTTGAAGTTGCAAGGCATGAGCAACATATTTGCATATGAAGATAAAATCAGGGCATTTATTGCTAAGATCGAGCTATGGATCAATAAGGTCGAAAGAAAAAACTTTTCTCCATTTGATACGCTCAACCAAATTATTGACGGACTAGGTGCAGATATTAAAGAAGAAATTCAGAAGAACATGATGATCCATTTGACTAGTTTAAAAAGTGAATTCAATCGCTATTTTCCTGACTGTGAGGACAAAAGTATTGAGAAACTGATCCGGAATCCTTTCATTGTCAACGTTTCCGAAGTCTCTGAAGAAATTCAAGAAGAAGTGATTGAAATGCAACACGACACGAACTTAAAAGATACATTCGAATCAGGAATAAATCTTGAAGATTATTGGAGCCAAAAAGCAATTTCTTTTCCAAAGCTTCGAGACATTGCTATACGTTACCTAACTTTATTTTCATCGACGTATCTATGCGAGCAGGGATTTTTGACGCTTCTGATTATTAAAAACAAGCATCGAAATCGGTTGGATGCCACTGCCGACATGCGTTTAGCTTTGAGTAGCACTGAACCAAGAATTCAGAAGTTAGTTAAGAGTATGCAGCCACAAAAATCACATTAAATTAAAATCTGTAACATTTAGATTTTTGCCAAATAACTAATAAATGAGTGCTAATTATAAAATTGTGCTTGTTTTCTTTATCAAACAACCCTTAATTTAGGTTTTTAGGTAAACCAACTGGGTGGTCCCCGGCAAGACATACATTTGGTAAAATGGTCCCTCATAACTAAAAGGTTAAGAACCACTGCTCTAAATGCAGATGAATATTAACGACCCGGTTTTGCTGATGCGTAGCCCTGATGCACCGAGATTGTGCAATCAATTCGAGTTAAAAATCAACATTTCCCTGTTCTTCGAGTGTATGTCCTACAGATTTGAAACCCGGTAGTAATGTTCGTTATGTTATGACGTGTTTATCCCGGGAAAAGCCGGTCAATTGAGCTAGTACATGTGAGAAAACATAACTCTTTAAGCGGCGCAGGAATCCCTTCTGAATTAGAACTCTAGGAATGTGCCGACCGAATTCCTCGTCTGAACCCGAGTGCACGTTAGCGTTAGAAGAGCGTAAAAGGCCGTGTAAAGTACGTGACCGAAGAACTATGTCCCTCCTGGCGAGTTGAAACGTCCCCCTCCACCCCCCCCCCAACCCAGGCCAGCGCCGCGATATTGGCCGGTGAAGGCAAGACGTGAGCGCGGAATGCGGGCACTGCGTAGCGCGGCGTAGCGCGGCGTAGCGCGGCGAGCACGGACCTGCCAGAGAGATGGCTCATCAGAAACAACTAGACCGTGAAGGTGTCGTCTCACGTCACAGCGTTGTGCGCTGGGGGCTGAGCCGAGATGACAACTAAGATATCGGTGAGTTATCACTACGCGTACTCATGAAATAAAACGAGTACATGTTTTTATCAATTTGGGTTATTTCCCTCTCAAATATAGCCGTTTGGATGATTAAACTTTTAAAATATATATTAACATTATTTTATTTATTTCTGAAAATATATATTTATAAACAAAAATTATTATGTTTAATTCCAAAATTCCGAAACATTAACAGGTTAGTAAATCGTATCCAAAAAACATTTGTTTCTTTTAAGAATAACATTTATTAGAACTACTTAGCATGAAATTTAAGAATTCTTTATAATTACCTAACAGTTACTTAAGCATATGAGTAGTATAGAAAAGGGGTACTGGCACTGGCGCTGGCGCGTGGTGTGTGGTGGGGTCAATGACGACTGACCTCTGACGTCACGGCGGCCATATCGGATGACTTTGACCTTGACCTTTGACCTTCAAAATTAGCCCAAATTAGCTAAAATTATCCCAAATTTAGCCAAAAAAATCGCCAAAATTTCCATTTTTTAGAAAAATTCCACTAAAAAATCTCAAAAAATTTGAAAAGAAACAAATTCTCTTTTCGAGAGAAAAATTACAAAAACTGCTTCTAACAGCTTGTGAACTTTTGATTAGTTGAACAAGGATAGAGTTCTAAAACAAGTCAGAATTTTTTGTAATTTTGTAATTTTTTTATTTTTTCTGTGATTTTTCTGATATCGAAGAAAAGGTGTGACAGTTTTCTCCGTGTGCTCCCGATTATTCCTGTCAATATTATGATGGTTTTCTCCGTGTGCTCCCGATTACTCTTATTGTTTTTCCAAGTTCTTCTGGTTTTGAGTCATGTCATTTTACTAAGAGTTAAATTTAATTAATTGAATATCTGCTACTAAATCATCACTTATAATAATTTTATCAGGTGGAATTGAAACAAAATAACAGGAAGGACGAACGTCCTTCTCCTTGGTGCTTAGCGAATTAAAAATAAATATTTAAGTCTAAAGTCAATTTTAAACTAAAAAATTAAAAATACATTTATATAAATTTTGTTAATAATGAGAACATGGTGTTGAGTTCCATTTTATTTTAGAATATTGGAGGTTTTAGTGCTGCAATTTAAAGGTCATCGTGAAAGCACCGAGGTAAAAGTCGGTTATATGGGAAAAGTGGCAACGTAAGCAGATGGAATGATGATCGATCCTAATTATTTTTTAAACCGGCAAAAACCATAGTGTTGTTTTGTTTGTGATGGGTCAGGAAATAATAGTAATTTAAGTGGATTTGAAGCAAAAAAACAAACACACACACATAAAGGGTGACATCTGTACCACGGAGGAAAGGGAGGGGGGCAAAAGATAAAAATAATTTGCGTGCACTTATGTACGGCTTTAGAAGTTATACTTACCTGCCATAGCTTTAAATTAACTTTATTTTAGAATTCAAATAATTAAAAGAAATAAAATAATAAAAAGACTTGAGTGATATTAAATTATGTTTGGTAAAGAATAAATTCAATGAAATAATTTTTAAGAATTAATACTCAGTATTCAATGTTAATATAAACAAGTGTAAAAAATTAAATAATTTTACTTAGTAAATAAATCGAGATAAATGTATAATTTGTAGTAAAAAATAATATTAATCATTAATGTTTATTTAAATTTATTAATAATTTGTTTTTAAATTCAAATAATAATGTATAGTTTACAAAACATATCAATTATACATACTGAATATAACCTTACAAACACTCCCATAAAAACGGCCCGAACAATGAAAGCTTACAAGTAACCTGGCATCGTTATAGATACGGAAGTATAACCTCACTTACATAAATATACTTGAAAATACACTAGAAAAGAATATAAACACAATTTATAATACTAATATTCACAGCAAATAAATGTTTTTATTATATGTATGTATATAAATTTATTTTTTATTTTTTTAATTTAAAATTGACTTTTGACTAAAGTGTTCATTTTTAAATCATTATAGAACATTTAAAATTGTTGGTGATATAATTAATGTGTATTTCAACTCGTCATGAATAAATATTTTAATAAAATGTTAAAATCTGCTTGAATCCACTATTAATAGAATAAAATATGCGAATGTTATTTAACAAAATTAATTATAATGCTTAAAAATGTCAAATATATGAAGTATAGAAAAGCGGCCATTGGCACTGGCGCTGGCGTGTGGTGTGTGGTGGGATCAATGACCGACCGACCTCTGACGTCACGGAGGCCATCTTGGATGACCTTGACCTTTGACCTTCAAAATGAACTATTAATCGCTAACGTATAATAATAAGCACATATATAATTTGTAATGGAGTGAAGTGCGAGTTCAGCAATGTGACCTTGAGAGCGCGACCGAGTGGCGCGAGACTGTGTGTGTGGACAGGTGCGAGATGAGGGGCGAACCACTGTCGAGCCCAGCTCCGGTGAGGAGTGCGAACTGTGGACTGAACAGATATTTAGTGATTAATCAACATACATTTTAAGAGCGAATGATTTCCGAACATACACGGTTATTATAAAATTAATGTCTTGATTAGTAGTAAATAAAACTCTAAAAAAATTGGTTTGTTTGTAAAGTCGGTTTATGGACGATAGTTTAACGTGACAACGTCGTAACAAAACATTGATGAAATGATTGATCCAGAAGAAAAGGAAATATCATATTCGGCCTGAAACTGAGCCGTAATTGGTTTTTGCAACCAAACTATTTAGGCATTAAAAATATTATATTCTTTGAGGAATTTTTTTTTAATTTTGCAATCTTTTGCATGATTTTGCATGATCTACCTCTGCATACTTTTCTGAATAAAATTGAATCATTTTTATTGAATTATCACTATTTTGTATAGATACAAAGGAGTTAAATGAAATGTGCAATTGAATTAATAAATTTACTTTTATTTGCATTCATTAATTCAAATATATTTATTACTTTTGAAATGTTGCGTGCACCATATTTATTTTTACAAGTACAAAAAATTTTCGTAGCTGCCGGGTCTCGAACCGACAACCTTTAGTTCAAGAATTAGGTACAACAATTACAATTAATAGGTTTTTATTTTTCGTGATTGTCACAATACATGGTTTACATGGTTATTTAGACATACCAGCAGTTTCCTGCTCTTTTGCCAAACTTTTACACATTAACACATAATTTTTAAATAGCACTGAAAATATATACATAATATAAAAGGAAAATTTAAAAAACCTTTTGTCTTTGGTTTGGGAGCCGTTGGTGTCAACGTCCTTTGTTGTGAGTTTGTGTCTTCACTTCACTGTTAAATGCGCACATTATTACAATTAGTATTATTACAAAGAATTAAAAATGACTATATACAGATAAGTGTTACAAGAAAAAAGAATATTATTGGTTTAAAAACTAAGCTATCAAATAAACAAACATACATATAATGTGCTATGGTTGGCGTCCATCAATGGTTACTTCGGTATGGCACTGTGGTCGGCGTCCATACTATACACATATATACACTATATACACTGCACTTGCACTTTGGGTTTCCCAGTGGAGATCTTTGGGCCGCCCAGTCAGGGTGGCCTGCCGGGGTGGTAATCTGTAATGAGTTTGTGTGGATAGGGTCTGGTGATGTCGTGTTTGCCAATGTTCTGTATCAGTGTAGACGGGTGTTATGCAGCTTTGTGGAAGAATTTGTCTGTGTATTGTGTGACTAGAGATCTTGGTGATTGTGTGTGTGCAAGGTCATGTAGCTGTATGTTGGTTACGTGTCTGTATTTCCCGAGTGTGGCTCTGAGTAGTTTATTGAAACTTGTATTTAGTTGGTGGAAACGGATGTCGGGTACATGGGCAAATATTACTGATGCATACAATAAGATAGGTACTATGTACGCCTTGAAGAGGCGTACACGGTCCTGGTCTGGGAGGGGGCTGTAGGGGCGGAGTATGGGGGAGAGCGAGTTGAATACGCGATAGGCCCGGGCAGTGGCCGACGAGAAGTGCTGTGAGAAGCGCAGTGTGCGATCCAGTGTCACACCGAGGTATTTCACTGAATCGCTCCAGTTGATCACTGCGCCTCCCACAAACAGTGCTGGTGGCTGACGGGGGCGGCGTCTGGTGAAAAGAATTACTTCTGTCTTGGCGGGGTTGGGAAGGATGCCCCAGGACATGAAGTAGGTATTGATAGAGTTGACGGCCGCGGTCAGCCTGGCTTTAATTAGAGTGGGGTCATGGTGTGTTACCATCAACGCGGTATCGTCCGCGTACATGACTACCGTGCATTCGGGGGGTTTTGGGATGTCATGGCAATAGAGGGAGAAGAGAAGGGGGGAAAGCGTCGACCCTTGAGGGACTCCTGCGGTGATTTGCCTGGTAGATGAGGTGGACCCTTCCACCCGCACATTGAAAGTGCGGGCTTCAAGGAAGGAGTGGAGGATGAATCTGAGTGCAGGGTGGAATCCCAAAAAGGCCAGCTTAAGGATAAGGGCCTGGTGGTTAACTGAGTCGAATGCATGGCTTAGGTCTAGCAACAGCATGCCAGTATGGGTTCGTTGGGTGAAGTTGTAGGTGATGATGTCGGTGACGTGAGCCAATGCATGTTGGGTTGATAAATTGCGCCTGAAGCCAAACTGGAATTCTGGCAGCGGTTGTAGGCATGCTACTTCCGCTTCCAGCCTGGACAGCAATATGCGCTCCGCCACCTTGGAGATGATGGACAACAGGGAAATGGGACGGTACGACGCTGGCCGATTGGTTGCACCTTTTCCTTTGTAGATGGGCACTACTGTAGCCTCACGCCATGGTAGTGGGTAATGACCTGTGATGAGGATGCTGTTGATAATGTGGGTGAGGTAAACTAGTGCTTTACGTGATATGGATTTAAGGAGGCGAGGTGAGATGCCATCTGGGCCTGGGGCCGCTCTGGACTTCACACGGTTTATCTCCTTAGTCACCTCTCTGGGTGTGGCTAATTTGATGTCTCCAGGGGCAGGTGGTGAGGGTGGGGTGTAGTGGGTGGGCAGTTTGGAGAGGTGGGGTGGCACTGTAGCAGGGGTGAATGATTCTGCGAAGTGGTCGGCCATGCAGTCAGCCCTGTCGGTCGCCGCCTCCGCCATGCCGCCGTCCACCTCGAGAGGTGGGACCGCTGACCTGGCCAAGCGAAGACCACGAGCAAAACGCCACGCCGAGCCACTCGTGAGAGACAAAGCACGAAGTTTTTTTGACTTCGCATGCCGCTGTCCATTCAGCAACAGCTACTCTGCACCGTCTGAACAGTGCGCTGTAGCTGTCCCTGTCCGGCTGCTGGCGTGTGCGCTGCCATCGACTTCGTGCCTTGTTGCGGGATGTAATGAGCTGTTTGATGTGGTCTGGGAATGGTGTACCAAGATGGTGGGGTTTGGCTTTAGGGATGTGCATTGAAGCTGATGTGATGATGGTGTCAGCAAAGTGAAGAACATGCTGGTCAAGTTCTTCCTTTGTGCGGGCCTTATGTTGCAGGTCTAGCTGCTGATCCATAGCTAACCGGTAGGATTTCCAGTCGGCTAGCTTGTAGTTATAGGTGTAGTTTGTGGTGGCTGGGGTGACTGTTGTGTCTAGTGACCCCATGACGGGGTAGTGGTCGGACGTCAGGTCGGTGCAGACTGTTAGGGGATTGACTCGTGGTAGGTTTGTGCCTATCATCAAGTCAAGGACGCTGGGGCTGCCAGTATGGGAGTGGGGGTGGTAAGTGAATTTGTCAGGGAAATGTAGTGTCAGGGTGGTTTCCAACAGGTATTTGCGGAGGGCAACACCTCTATAATTGTTCCTAAGGCAGCCCCAGGATGTGTGTCTGGCGTTGTAATCGCCAGCTAATATTACGCGTGAGTCCAGCCGTCGGAGGGTGTGGAGGTCCTCCTTCGGGAATGGCGTGGTTGGTGGGATGTAGAGAGCCTGTGGTGCGACAAAGTCTGGCGCACAAGAAGAGCCACGCCTCCCTGTGCACCATCCAATCGGTCAGCTCGGTGCGTCACATATCCCGGTACAGCCAACGGAACGCAAGCACTGAGCCAGGTTTCTGCCAGGAACACCAGGTCTGGTTTGTGAAGTGAAATGAAATGGTTGAACTCGGCAGTTTTATTGAAAATGCTGTTGCTATTCCACACAAAGAATCTAAGGGAAGGCATCTGCGAGGGCTTGGAAGACAGTGAAGATCACTGTGCACTTCTTGTCGGAGTTCTGCGCTGTCTTAAATTTCCTTGTAGCGTCCAGGATAAAGGGAACCCATTTTAGTATATTAAGATCTTTAATCAATTTCAATAATTCTGATAGTTCGCTAAAAGGGCTGGATTCCTTGTTAGGTGCTTGATTTTTATTTGGTGGTATGGATGGGTTGCTTTGACGTGGCGTGGTAATTACGGGTGCGCGGGTTACTCGAGAGGTCTGCTGGGGTGTGGGTGTAGGAGCTTGCTGCGCTACTTGTGTGGGGGTGTGAGCTGTGAATGATTTTAATTTGTTTGCAAATGATATTTTGGGTGGCTGTAGTAAGGGGAAGCTGGTTGGGTGTGAGCTGTGGTGTGTAGGTGCTGCGGGTGGTCTGGTTACCTGTTTGGTTGCGAACAACGCCATCCTGACTGGGCATTCCCGGGAGGCGGCGTGGTGGTTCTTGTGGGGGAGTTGATGGTCGACACAGTTGATGCAGGTCGGCTCTTCTTCCTTGGTTCGTGGGCAGGCGGTGGAGGTGTGTTGTTCCACACAGCGCACGCACCTGGGCTTCATGCTGCAGCTGTAGATGGAGTGGCCCCAGCGCTGGCAGTTTATGCAGCGCTGAAGCTCCTGCTGGCCTCTGTAGGCTTCAAATTGCACTTGCATGTGGTCCAGGTAGTGCGTGCCCAGGACCGCAGACAGCTGTGTAGTTCCATTCAGGGTTATAAGGAACAGTGGGACTGGAACCGCTTCACCCTCCGGTGTCCTCCGGTCCATACGCTTGATCGTGGCCACGTCCAGCCCCAGGGACTGCAGTTGTTCACCGAGCTCCCGGGTGTCCGTGTCCACGTCAAGGCCCCGAACAACGAAGCGGCTGTTCCGCTGATCTGGTCTTGGGTGCGTGTACAGCTCGAAGCCACGCTCCTTCAGGTACTTTTGAACTGCCTCATGGTCATCGGCAGAGTCTGTCTTGATCTTCATGTTATATCTCGAGCAGCTGATAGTGAAGAAGTTCTTCGCAATGGTGGTCGGTGCAGCTTTATGGTTGTTAAATCCTTGGTTCAGGCTGGTTTTCACAATAATTGGGGGCATTTTCAACTTGGGTGACAGCTTGTTCAGAGTTGTGGGTTTGGGTGTCATCTTGTTTGCTGTTTTCGTTGAAGTTTTGGTCGTGCTTGGGCTGTCGGCTGCTGGTTCTTGCCTGGCAACAGGTTCCTCTGTTGCAAGCACAGAATACCTGTTGTTCAGTGTCCGTGGGGACTTCGCCTTTGGGGAAGTGCTTGGGCTGGACGACGAGACAATTCTTTTCGTGCCAGTGAGTGGCACAGTCTGCCACGCATGCGCACTTTCCATCGTTGTGTTGGGTGGTGTGGCGGATCTGGTGATGGTGGCAACTCTGTGGTGTGGCTCATTGGGTTTATGCTGCTAGTATTGTCTTTCATACTGTAGATAAACAGATTCCTGAACAATATTAGGAATAATGTCATCGACACTGAAATGACTGGGCCTTAATTCATAGTTTTCACTGAATAAGTTTTGGTGATTGGTTGTAGGTGCAGCTTTACGAAGATGTACATGCATTAAAACTGCCTCTTCATTTTCGTCTTCGCCTATGTGATATAGGTTATTACACAACTCGTAAATGAAGTCTGGGGAAACACATTCATTGATAGCTGGGCAGAAAAGTTCATAATAATTAATAGTTTCGTCAGTTGACTCCATTTCATTAGTTTCGTGAATCGAAATAGGGCTAGAAATATTATTATTTACATTTGTAGGTAAACATGCTTGTGTAGGCAAGCTGTAGGCATCGGCCATGCTGTCTCTACTGGTGCCAGCATCTATGGAATTCGATCTATCTGTATATGGTACATTTTCCGGTACAAATAATGGTACACTCAGTTTGTTTATGTTCATTCACGAGTCGCAAATCACTGTTTTACAAAATAACTCGGCAAAGCCGCCTCTCACCTTCATTTGTGCGCATGCACAATGTTCTGTTGCACACGAAATTCACTTCCGAAGCACTAAAACTCACTATATTAACAAAATCGCGGTAAATTCACGAGACACAGACGAGAACCGGTGTGTTCATCGTGATATGGCTAACCACACGCCCACGAAGCCATATTAAAGAATTGTAGTTTGAAATTTTATATGTAAATATATATATATATATATTTATAAAAACTGTTCACGGTAGGAGTATAATATTAACACGATTTGATAACAAATACGCATCCCAAATACACCAAACTTATTTATAATGTGTTACAATATTTTTTAAAACATTGTGCAAAAGATCCCGGGTGTAGTTTGAATTATTATGTGTAACTGTAAAACACCATTGTTGGTTCAAAACGTATTTTAATTTTCAACATTACTTTTAAATAACCGTACCGATTGTGCTGAAAATCGGTGGACGATCGTTAAATTACACAATATTAATAATTCAAACGACAAAATATGATTGAAAAGTCAAATCGATGGTTGTTCCAATCGAGTGGAAGAGAGATGTCACGCATGCGTACAATGAGGAAACAGAACACATCCGTAGTGGGACATCCGTAGTGGGACACTTTTTCGTGCGTGCAGCCGGCGTTCGTCGATTTATTAGACGTTGTCACGTCAAAAAATAAATCATGAAATCATTCAACGATAAAAGCTGTTTATTTAATCAAGCGGACGTGTTCGCCCCAAGGAGAAAATTGACGCGGCGAGACCTCGTGGACATAGAGAAATGACACACTCACTATTTATGTGTCTATGAAACATGATTTTTTTCTGCACTTTAAATTGTAATATACAAAAAGGGTATTGAAAATTGAAACAAATATGGCGACACTACAAAACTGTCAGGATCTTTATTTTTTTTCTTACTCTCTACTTAGTTCATTATTCTCGCTCTGTCTCTTTCTATTCCCCCTCCACAGGAGCGTTAAACGTTTAACGCAACTTTGTTGGAAGTCGCATTAGAAGTATAACTTCAACAAATTAACAAACATTTACTTAGTGCTATAATATGTGTTTTAAAATGCTTCACGTTAATATTTTAGTAATGCCATTGAAGTATAACTACTTACGGGTGTGGAAACGTTTCCCAAAAGGAGTTCCGCGGAACGCTGGGGGTCCGAGGCGGGGTCACAGGGATTCCGTGAGTCGGGACGAATGTCGAATAAAGCAGGCACAGTTATTGTCGAATAACTTTCTTTGAAGGAGTTGGGGTTCTGACTAAAGTAAAGTCGATTATATGGTTCCCTGTTCGAAAAAAATATTGGGAACCGCTGCATTACGGTATAAACGGTTGAGTGAATTTTAACAAATTAGGCACTGTTTTAATGAAACTCTTTGTTTGAAATCAAGTATAAAGCCGTTTTTTTTTTTTTTTTTTTTTAGTTCTTTCATCGGAGGCTTGTTGCTATCTGCGCGTGATGGCGGTCAGCAACGGTCGCGACTCAGGCAGAGAGCTCTAGCGGCGGGCGTAGGAGGTGTGTGATTCGCGTCTAGAAGTTTTTGTATGAAGGTGATTTTATTGATCTATATATTTATTACGCTCGGCATTAATTTCAAGAAGTCTCCTTTAAATTTCGTTTCCTATTTTATTATTATAAGTTAAAATTGCAACATGAACAACATGAGAACACATGACTTTGCTCGTTAACGAGGTTAGTTGTTTACACATACTGAAAGCCTTGCTAATAAAATATTTTAAGTAATATTTCTGTATGATTTGTTGTCTGGATTCATTTAATTGATGTAGGCATCAAGTATTTTAGAATTGTACAGAGACCAATATTTATTCACCTAACATTTTGGCATGTCTTATCGTACCCATTGTCAAAGGCAGACTGATATTAATGTACAACAGAGAGGCTAAAATTTTTTAGACTTAGGTAACAGAAAGTAATACTGCTTATGTATCTATAAAGTATTCTTGCGATTGAGCGTTTTGATTTATTATACTTCTTTGGACAACCGTAATTGCAATTTTGCCTTGTTTTTCATAAAAAATTACAAGGATGCAAATTAATAATGAAAAAACTTAAACTCACACAGAGTAAGCTAAAATAAACTGATTTCAAACGTTAAATATTAACCGCACAGAATATTCCGTGAAAGAAATTTATTCATTAAAATATTACAGCTAAAACAATTACAGTGGGCCTACAATGGCCATATTTGTTTTCGGCAAGTTATTTGATAGTTTATAAAGTAAATAATGGAGGATCTAAATTGTGTCAAAACTGTAAGTTTTCTACAGTTATTTTTTTTTACTGAATCTCTTTTCATTCTTTCGGAGCGTTAGCGTATTTTTCGTTATCTATTTTCGTTGCGTTCTGATGACGTCATTGAATTAAATTACCCTACTCTGTAAACAAATTTCAACTCTAAACCGTTAAAGCGCTGACTAACCGATAAAACTGCTGAAAAGGATATCATGGCAGAAGCACTTCGTTCATTGTTAAAGAAATCCAGTCATGCAACAATTTTTGTGTCCCAGTTCCAAAGCAGCGATTGTTCGATATTTTGTTGTTTGTACGTGAAGAAGAAAATCTAAATAATGGTTTAATACTTTCATGTAAATTTTAGTACCGTTACTAAACAAAAGTAATCGAATTTTTTAAATCCGCATATTTTGACAATTTTCTTGAACGTTATGGGGAGGAACACTAGGTTCATTGCAAGACAGGCTGTAAAGGAAATTAAACAAAAGCATTTTTTCTGAATCCGTACTGGCCGTTGTTTCCATGTTATCGAAAATATTTTCCACAATTTTTTTTTAATCCTAAGGCATATTCAGGAAAGCAATTATGATATCCGCAAAAACAATAACCAGTTTTACGTTTCACGGGTACTCAAAATAAATGAATTATGCTCTCACAAAATTTTAGTCAAAAAATTTATACTTTTAATAATAATTTTAAGTTGCAATTTTTCCTTCGTTTTATAGAAAAAGAATTTCCTATTTTTCAAAATTATTCAATATAGTGGCACTAGGTAAAATTACATATTTAAAAAGTAACACAAATTATTTACTTATAAATAATTTTTTTTATTTTATTATGTTATGATATTAATGAAAATTAGTACAGAACTAAAAATTTTCAGAAAATTACCAATTACTGAATACAAATATTATGAAACTAAGTTATCGTCAATGTATCAGTTTTGTATCGTGTGTCTTAACAGTGTGAATTTTATGAAAATTATCTGAGTATTTATTGAAATATAAGTAGGTAAGTTGTTGAGAAAAAAACTTAGCATATCTCATAGTTAACGGTTTTTTAAATTTCTTATACAAATAACTAATAAGAATATTTGGAGAATATTTATAAAGTTGTTTTTTGTGTGAAATCAAACGTACATGCGTAAACAAAAATTAAGAATAAAATTTACTTTGGCTTTCATAGACTAACTTTATATAATTTTCCATAATTAATCCTTGTTTTAAAAGTAACAGCATATACTAAAAACCTTACAAATATTCAGGAAAAATATGAATTTATAATTATATTTACTCAACTGCAATACGACTTGAAGTTGTTGTATACTTATTTTGTTATAAACGCATTTTTTTAAATCTAGTAAAACTATTTTATAAACATTTACTACAAAACCAAAAATAAAACAATTTTATTCTTAAATATAATTTAACTACAATTTTATGCAGTTATTATTATTTTCTTAAAAAACAAACAATTTGAAAATGATTAACAAATGACGAAGTAAAAATACTAAATATTAAAGAGGTTTAATTTTCAACAATATGAACAACAATGTATTTCTACCTTGCAAATATTGGTACAGTATTTAAAAATAATTTTTCCATGATTATTGGTATTTATCACAATATAAGTATAAGGTATCAGTAAATTGTACAAAATACTGAAAAATAAATATGTTACCTGTAGCTTGTATTCTTTGTTTTTATTATACGTAAGTGAACATTAAAGTGTATTTATTCTAAATAATTTTCAAGAGAAATATAATAAGGGTGTATGCCAATAATACTGAAAATAATTCATGAATGCATTAAACCTCATCTGTTCCCAGATAAATGTATTTTTAATTTCTTTTCATTATTGGTGACAATAGAGAAAAGGTAGTGTTTACATTTTTTTGGGAGAAAATATATAACTATTTACTTGGGTCTTAATTCTTCCTGTTTCATAAACTACAAACCGCAAAGTGATTTTCAATCATATTTATGATTAGGGAATACTGTACGGTATTCTGATCAAAAAAGTTTTTAAAATGCTACAATATATTTTCTATTTCACAGTAAAACATGATATTGCTTTAACACTGTCAATATTCACAAGTTTTGAATTTGTTTTATACCTTTGTTAGAAAAAAATATAGCTACGGAATTAAATTAATAAACAATATATGTAATAAGACATTGTAAAATTAATCTTTCAGCTGCAATTAGTTGTTATACGTTTTAAAATTACAGATCAATAAAAGAGCAATGTACATCCAATTGATTCAAAACTTCTAACAAAGTCAGCTACTAACAGACGTTTTCGTTAAGAATGTAAAAATGATTTAAAGTTCTAACACTACGCCCATAACTAGGGACCGGAAAAATTCTCGGGTTCAATGACCTGCAGGATGAACTCCATAGTTCTACGTACACTCGCTCAAATGTCACCCACTCATTGGCTGCTGTCTTGTGAGACGTCCCTACGTAGCAGCCCGTGATTCGATACAGCTTTGGTTGGGTGTTTCTCATTGGCCCAGAGTCATCCAGGTGAGTTGTGAGCCAATAGCAGAGGCAGTACTGTATTTTAGCCTATCGCGAAATGAATTCGCGAATTTTTCCGGTCTCTACCCATAACTCAACCAACACTATACGTTTTCATATAACTTCTGTAAAACCAGAATTACAAATGGATAAAAGTAAAAAATGTATTTTACTGACATTTGATTTATTTAGTATAATGGTGTTTTAAAGCCATATAGTATTTAAACTAAAAAGCAATTTAAGCCTAATAAAAGTTAAAAGAATTTTTTTTTTCATTTTTAGAAAAAAACAACAAGTTTGATTGTGTACAAATACAAAAAATATGCCTTTAAATATAGCCTGTTGATAAGTAAAAAAATGCTTTAAAAATTAATTATAGTATTCATGTAAAAATATTTACGTAATACTTCATGAGAAAATTAACTATATATGTTATGCGATTTATGTAGTTTACATGTATTTGATTAACACACATTCTGATTGTCTTATTCGCTGTTATGTTTAAAATGTTTTCTACGCTGAAATACGCCAAAGCAGCATAATATATTAACATTTTTTAATTAGATTAATGGGCCTGGATGATCATTGTAATATTTTAATATTTACATGCTTGTTAATTTTGTTGACTATGATAAAAACAACGCTGGGAATTTCTTGAAAAAAATGTAAACAATTTTCGGGTTATTCATGCATTCCAAAGATGGTCATTATTTTCTTGTGTTTCAGTTTTTCAAACAAATTCATATGCAGCACACAGTTAAATTGTTTTCTCTTTACTATAATTTATTTCTTATTAATATTATGGCTTGGTTGATTATAAGTTTTGAATATCACAAATATAAATATAATGGATTGCTAACCACTTACCTCCCTGATCATTACCGACAGAACGTTCGCAAGCAATTAATCCTTAGATGTACGTAAATCTGAAACAGAAATTACGTAAATAATGTTAAATTTTATAATACTGAGCACCTGAAGGAAAAATGCTACCAAAATTAAATTATTTATTACCGTATATAGTGTTAAGGTGTTAAAAAAACATCTTCTGTATCAAACATAAGTTTTTAAATGTTTTGGAAACAAAGCAGTGGAAATAAATGATTTTTTTTTTATCGACGTAGCTACTCTGGACATAAGAAACAATGCCTGGGTAATACCACAGAATCACGCGTGTCCTGCGATTGTAACGATATTCCGCTACTTTATTTTGCAAATGGTTTGTCAAAATAACAAGTCTAATATAACTTTAAAGACACAAAAAGAACATATTAATTCGCCGCGCTTTTAGAAGAGAGAAAATGATTGTAACACCAATAAATTTATAGTTTGAATAAATTAAAAAATATATATTTAGATTATTACGTTATTAAATAACCAACCTTTTTTTGTGGAAAATAGGTTCTTGTATTTAAATTAGGGTTAAACATTTGTTTAGGTAAGTAATTTACTTTTTTTTTACTAAACGAGTTTTAAAACCTGTTAGCAAAATCTACTATACAAGCTCAGCACAAATGATCAGTACACACTCAAAAAATCATAAAAAAAATAACGGTGCATGGATTCACCAGAAAATGTTTCCAGTCAATAGAGAATCTCTGTAAGTTTCAGTGACTCAATACGCGCTCTCGAGTCACGCGCAAACATCGAGGCGGTATTCTGACTCCGATAATAAGGTTTAGCTTTGGTATCAGATATGTGTGATTGAATATCTGGAATGTGCGTGTATATGATTTTTTTATTTTGTAAGAAAATGAAATAGCGTACAAATATTTTGAAATTGTTTGTGTCTTCGATAGTTTTTTACACAAATGTTTAGATTATTAAATATTTATAAATCTTTATAACTTTATCATTAGAAAGATTAAAAAAAGGACTTTTTTATAATATATATTTAATGCATTATACTTTAGATAGCTCAAGTGTATTTTAAGTATAATTTTTTTTTAAATATTTGTACTGGTATGTTAATTCAGTTTTTATGTAAATGTAGGCCTATTTGGGATATTTTTTGGTATTTGTAGGCTATAGTATTTATCAAGTTTAGTTTGCATGCACCTAAATAGTAAAGTTGAATGTGGTTAAATGTAAGACACGGTTGTACACGTTAACTTAGCCACTTAAAATAAGGCAATAAATAAATAAATATATATCTCTCATGCTCGATGGAAAGATGAGGGTTCTCCGTTTCCCATAAACACACATTTTGGCTCTTCACTTTGCCATTCATGTGGATTGTGGCATCGACACCAAAACTTAAACTCAAGGTGAAGTCGATCCTCGCTAGCACCTCGGAGCAGAATGTGCAACGTGCAAGGTATTCATTTTGTTTAAGTGCCTGGACACAACTGGAGTCCGTACAGTTTTTATGTGCAAACTTTTGCGCAAGATCTTCGATACCGTTGTTTGGGGCATCTGCAGATCGCGACTCGCTAGCCTTGTTGATTTCAGTGGGCTTTGTGAAAATGACGCTCGAACGAGGTCTACATCTTCCTTGGGCGCAGAGGGCAGACCACGAGTCTTGCCTTGCAAATGCATCCTTTATCTTGAAACGTCTGGTATCAGGCATAAACGGATGGCTGACTCAGCGGTTTCACGTTAAAATGTCTGCGAAATGCACGTTGCACAACAGTTGGGCTGATTTCCTTTTTGATAACTGAAGCACGCACCAACTCTTCTGCTGTGAGGTAGGCGCCAATACAAACACAAGCTACTTACAGTGGATGCAACCTGCAACGAACGAAACAGAAACATAAAAAAAAATGAACTTTTGATATTCTCTATTGACTGAACGAAGTTCAGAAAAATCGTCCACACCGTTTAGGTTTTATGAATTTTGGAAAGTGTACAGATCATGTGTGGCATTTTGCTCTAGAATCTTAACCACTCATGTACTGACTCAGTGCTCATAACATGAGTTTTCCATAAGGCGGGAACCAACCACTAGTCTTCGCGATAAAAAGTGGTACATTTACTCATCAAATTAATTTTTTATTGTATACAATAAGTAAGATTTTTTTGTCTTTGTGTTTTAGTTCTAACAGACTACAATTTTTTTACTACTTTGGGTGTAGAAAAAACTTGACAATAGAGTCAGTTTCACGGAAAATGAAGTTGTTGTAATACTGATATGTTATTGTGGGTGTCAGACTACGTAACAATTATTAATCCAGTACTATTCTATAAATAAATTTTAATTCTGGTAAGAAAACAAAGACACATACATATATATATATAACAACATTTATCATGCATTTGCTGCCTTCAGAGGCGTAACGACCTGAAATGAATCCTAACCAGACACAAGTCCCACGGTGCGTAGAGCCAGTTTCTCTCGTCCAGCCAGTGTACTCGCTCAGAGAGCAGAGCTGCGGCTGTAGCATCTTAGAGCGTGACACGCGAAACAAACCAGATAAACCGGAGACAGTAAAACAACTAGTTTCGTGTTCATCGTGAATAAATCCTGAGTGAAGTCAAGCACACGTGAGAGAATGTAATTGGTTCCAAAAGAATTAATAAAAAAATTATATTTTTTAACCTTCAGAATGCTTAAAATACTTTTGCCAACCATGGTTTCAAAAACAGTTAAAGTTTTGTTTTGCTACTTTGCACCACGCATGGGTTGTGGTACACATTAATTTTTTTTACACCCATCAGGTACAATAAGATTTTTATACATAGGAAATTACGAATTAGGGAATCAAATAAGCTTCATATATTTTGACGTATAGGAAATGTTTGAAGAAATACAATTCCAATTAACTCACTTAATAATTTTTTATTTTAAGTTTTATATAAATGTTAAGAATCTATGTTTGCAAAGTATAAAATTTTATTAAATTCAAAACTTCAGATATGATAAAGGCTGTACTTTGAAATTAACTAGAAAAATAGATGGTGGCGTTTTAAATGGTGAGTTCAAGAACGCTGCTGGGGCCAATGTCAAAGGTTAAAGGCGTTAAAAGATGGCGATACTATGAAGGTCATTAAAATGATCCTAAATGGTTTTCGCTATGACACAAATCCATGATGGTATCCAGTGGCAGATCGTAAAGCCATTTTTTTGACATACCGAACTATACTTCTTGTAAAAAAAATAACAAGGTGAATTTAATTTAAAATACATTTAAAAAAATTAAATTCTTTAACATAAATTCATTTTCAGGAATAAATTTTAAGTGAAAGAAAATAAATCACATATAAAAACACTTAATGTGTGACCTAACCCTTGACAAAAATGTATCTCGGTTCCCACAGATTAAGTATCATAGCTCTTGGTCTTTGTATAGTAGCCTAGTCCATTTATAAGATTTTTAATTGTAAATTTGTTTTTTCTAATTTCTGATTACTGATTGTGTTTGCTCAAAACATGTTATATGTTACATGTTAATAATTTAATCTTACAGCTTTATTCCATTGCAGAAACTATTTCTGAGTGATAGATTTAATAGTTACTTCAAATATCGTCTCATTTTTATTAGGTTTACCAACTAAATATTTTCTTACTACCCTTTTATTAGTTGTGATAAAATATAAAATATACCAATTTTTCTTAAAAAGTTAACACTATTAACACAACAATCAATGATTTTATTAAAACACTACATAATACTTATCTTATGCTTACTTCACAAATTCTATTTTTTTTGTAAGCCAACAAATTGCTCACTATACTGCAGATTAAATCTTTTTAGGATTAACTTTGCATAGAAAAATGGTATCTAAAATTTTGCATATTCAAGAACACTTTGTTTTTTCTAATGTATAAATGATGAAAATCTACTTTTAAAAATTTTTTTGTTTTGTTGTTTTAATGAGCTCACTTTGCCAAACTCTAAGCATCTTAAACACGTTTTTTTTATAAAAAATACCTAAACACGATTGCCTTAAGTTACGGAAAAACATTAACTTTAGCCCTGCTGTCTAGTATATTTTTGTTAATCACAAAATGCATTATTTTAAAAGGTAATCCCGCAAATTTCCAATAACTTGTCAAATCACTTACGTGGTAACATTATTTTTCTTTGTACTGAAAAACGGACAGAATATATAACTTTTTAGAAGAAAAACAAAGTAGGTAAGTACGCACCAACTGCTAGGATAAAAGTTCCTAACTTTTGCCTTTTATTATTTGGTCTTTCATTGCAAGTTCTTGTTGCGTAGCACAATAAAATAGGTAATAATGGTCAAGTTAAGTGTTGTGTAAGAATATTTTTGTTATTTTTTCTTACCAAATATGTTTTTTGCGTTTCCAATAAAGTTATAAGTAGTCAAGAAACAACTCCGGAAACCCAAAAAATCACGTAGTAAAACATGTTTTTAAACTAAATAAATATCTTCAGTGAACCTAATAAGTTATCATTTGATTTTCTGTGCCCCATACCATGAATGATATTAGTATGTAATAACTTTCAAATAAACTCCAGGAACTCTATGTTTCTCAATGTACTGAAACATTAACTTAATTACTTAATGTTTGAAGTTCCTACAAAAAGACCAAGAAGAGGAACAAGGCTCATCCCGCCGAGAACGCAAAGAGAATTAGAAGATAACGCGAAAGAATGAGCGAGGACTTAAAGTGCCACGAAGTGAACGTATAAAGATGTAAAGAACATCATGAAAAAGGTGAAGTAGGACTAGAGGTACTCGAAATTTCAACTTCTCAACGAAGTTTTTTGCCAGGCAATGTACGTTTATCAAGTCATTTATTTTCACATTTAGAATAAACATGTACTATATTTTACTCGAGCTGTTTTCAGCACAATTTCTTATATGGAATACATATATAAATAATTTTTAATTTCAATTATACTATCATAAGAATTATAACAAAAAGTCAGTCTCCATTCACAGTGGAAAATGGGGAGAGAAAAAAGGGGTTGGGGGTGAACAAGTTCGTACAAAATAGGTCAGCTTTATTCCGCGAGAAAAATATTTAAGATGTTTGGTGTAAATTTCTGCGTTTCTATTTATTTCAATTCAATACTAAGTGGACTTCCGTGTCTTTCAGAAAGTATTAACACAATTAATCGAGACCCATTTCTGAAAATAACCAAATATATAGAGCAATATTCTGCTAAGTTTTTTTTTAGAAATTATGTAGCAAAGTTGATCGCTAATATTGAAAAATTTTATTTCAATGATATCCAGTATTCTGCACTGAAAGAGTGTTCTTTTAGTAGAGAAAATTACAAAAACCGTAATAATCCGTATAACATAAAAATAGTTTTCTGAATGGGTTTCAGTTAATTTCCATACCCTTTGGCAAATAACCTGAAGTCATTTGCTTTTGTGTGAAAGCACGGCAAATATAAGTTTATTTTTCTACCCATGATATTTGTTTTGTTTATGAAGTATTTGTAAGTTATATTATGTGGTCCAAGTATAAATTTGATTTTATTATGAATGTTTTATTTTCTTTGTTACTTAAAATTGGCCGAAACAAAATAAAACTAAGAATCTTTTTCTATACTAGCAGAATGAATACACGCGATTTATTAATAATATAACGTTAATATAACATTAATTTTTTTTTCAAACGACAGAACATATTGATAATTTTATTTTAAATCACTATCTGCCTAGCTTAAAATAATTACCTATTCCCAGCTGCAATGCACATATTACATTTGATTTTATTCTGTTAATGCAACTTTATACATTTTTTTAAATTTTTAAGTTTTTACTTTTTACAAGTGATGTATGTTGCAAGAAGTCATAATGAAAAAAAATTGTTTTTAGTTACAAAATTGTAAGTAAAATAACTTTATAAATTCATGCTAACTAAACAAAAATACACTTTTGTCAACACAACATATTTAACGGAGGGAACACTCAAAAAATATATTTGGGGGGGGGGGGGGGAAACTGAACTGTATTTTATTAAACGCAGTTTTTTCTTATACAATGTATGTTTCGTCACGTATGAATGTTTTTGTTGAATGATTGCAACCATATTTTTTTTTTTACTTTTGTAACATATATCAAAAAAGGAAGTTAAAAAAGGGCGGTTTTTTTATTTAGGATTTTGCCATTCCAAAACTTGCCCGTGGTGATTTTAAAAAATTTTAAACCGATAGCAGGATGCATGGAATTCGGTAAAGCCTGCATCCATAGGAATGCACTACGTGTCTGAAGAACTGAAACATCTTTCAAATGCACGCGTTCTTCCTGAAGTATGTAAAGTTATGTTATATTGGTTTTATTGAATATAAATTTGTTTCATAATCAATAAAAATATTATTTAATTGTAAGAAATATTTTAGCCAGAAATTTTATGCTTCAGAGCTACATATAAAATTGCATTTTTGTTTGCCTGTAACATCTTTGATGTAAAACATAAAAACGTCAAGAGGTTCGGAAAATACAGAATTTAATATAATTAATACCTAAAACTTTTCGTCTTAAAATATTTTAGTACTTGCTTTGAATGCAAATTTTATAAGAAAATTAAACGATAATTGATTAAAACTTAACAAATTAAAAAAAAATGTATTTTATTTTGACATTAATAAAATCAAAGCAATAACATCCAACAGATAGACTGATATTAGTTTTAAAGTATTTCACTAAAGTTTCGTAAATATGTAGGCTATTTCACGTTACTTAAATTTAACAATATAAATTTTAATATACTAAAATGAATGTAGTTTTTTAATAACTGTTAATTTATATTTTTAAAAAAAATTAGCAATTTTTTTCCACTATGTGTGTCTATAAGCATTATTAGGAATTTGTTACCATGCCAGTTTGTTGAAATCAACTAAAACGAAAGAACATATTTATTACTCACCTTGGAAGAGAAAACTGTAACAATGACCTCCTTGAGGCACAGACCTAATGTTATTAGCAGACTGCGGAGATGCTTAGTGAGATGAGGTTAGTTGTAGAAGCGATGGAACACATCTTGAGAAAAAAAATGTTTCCAAGACTTCTAGGATTCGAACTCAGCTGGCCTCACCAAATTCCCTGGAAACTCAACCACCTTGGCACATGACGCAATGGATATTCGGTAATAATTACCACGTGTGTCGCTTTCATTCCTTAGAGAAACTCATAAACGTGTCAAGTAGGAAATCACTTAAAATATTAGAAAACTATTTACCAAAGCAAAACGGGGAAGAGATAAAAGAAGCATACATGGAAATGAGTGAAAAGTGTTCTGCAGGTGTTATGTGGTAAGAATGACAGCATTAACGTAATAAATGGGTGAGGAAAACAAGAGCTCCCGGAAAGTTCATGGCATCGTCCGCCACGTTGTCACTTGCAGCTGAGACCACGTGAGCTCGGCGGGACTCGAGCCAGGACCCAGGTGGGGCTCATGTGGGGGGCTGCCTGGTGGAGTGATGGTGGAGTGATGGTGGAGTGATGGTGGAGTGATGACTTGTGGAGTGTCCCGTGCTGCGGGTCATTGCTGGCAGGTATCTGCAGGCGAGCTCTCACTACCCTCCATCTCCGAAGAGAACAATCATCTTAAATTTGGTAAACATAGCTAGAGCCATTTGCGAAGAAGACAATATTGGGGAAGAAATTAAAAATCTAACAAGTGGTCTTGAAGCAAATGGTTATTCAGAATCAGAAATTACGAGATTAATGAAGCATCTCAACAGCAAAAGAAAGAGCATCTTCGTAAAAAATCTTTTATTTCTTACTTCAAAGGAATTTCAGACAAAGTGGCAAGATTTCTTAGAAAGAATTAAATGCGTACAATTTTCAATCCATAATAAATATTGATGGGTCTCTGACATCTGTGGAAGACAAAACTCCAGCCGAAAACTTATCTGGTGTGTACACGGTTCCATGTTCTTGTGGCAAGGTATGTATAGGACAAACTGGCAGACGAAAAATCACAAGGGTTAAAGAACGTAGCAGTGACTATAAACATGAAAAATCACAATTAGTATAGCAGAACACTCCTTGTAAACTAGACTCAGAATAGTTTCGACCAATTTCACACCAAAGCTGACAACCGACAGTACAATAAAAGATATCTTCGAGAATCAGTAGAAATTTCAAAACACTCAGAAAACATAAATACAGAAGAAAGCAACCAAAGCAGTATATGGGATCCACTCTATATAAAACATCAAAACCTTGCTCTGCATCTAACAAAAGATTGGTCACCACTGGTTGGCCAAACAGCCCAGCCAATCATAAGAGAAGAGGCCACTGATTTGCCGGCACCCCTAGCCAATCACAGAAGCCCAGCTCCGATTGTCCAAACCAACAGGCCAACTTGACGAAAGGAAGGCTGTGATTGGCCCACAGCTATAGCGAGAGTATTAAAGGCAGAATAACTTGTAATAACCTCAGTAGGTAACTATACCCTGATGAAATATTCACTTTGGACACGGCTATAAACCAGAAGCCAAGCTTCTTCAGTCAATGGCAGCAAAAGCCTGCTATTTTTATAATTTTTTTTATGTGACTACCTTATGAAATGAAAAGGCGGTGTGATTTCATCAAGGTGAAATGCATACTCAAACACACTAAAACTTAAGTTATAATATCAGCTACTTGATCGATATTAAAAATTTACAAACCCTTTGCGTAACCACTTAAACAATCTTATTCTTAAACGTTTTTTTTTATTAAAATAATCTTGAATTCACCTTGACCAATTTATTGTTTCTATTTATGTATTAAAATGTTTTTAATAACATAATATTCTTTAAAATTTTAGTTTTTAGCAGTATTTGCGTGAGCGAATCCGTGGTTTTCAAGCTAGTATTTTATAAAATATTATGTTGCAAATGATTCCATTAAATCTAACTTAAAGTTTTTCAATTACTATAATATATATAATGTTTATGCACTGTTATACTTGGCACCAGTTTTTATCATTCACGAAACTCCATTGCAGTTATTATAAAACTTATATTTATTTATTTACGCAATAACGGCATTTAAAATCTAATATGAACCTGGCCCTGACAAAGGGATTTTCAACTGATAATAAAGAGTGGTATTCTTTGATCGATAAATTCAAATCATAAAGAATACGAAAATAAATATATATATATATAATGTAATATCAGAGTATTACAGAGTACTGAAACTGTGCTGATTAAGATAACGTTTTGCATTACCGTCGCCTAGCGACAACAACGTCATAAGTGCTCTATTTACAGTCCTCGAATGTTTGTTTGGAAACTTTATTTTGTTTTTAAACCGTATTTAATGACTTTTTTGAGAGACGTTGACACTATAAATTTTTTGACATGATAACGTCTAAAAAATCGATGAACGCCGGCTGCACTCACGAAAAAATGTCCCATTACGCACATTGTTCCGTTACGCTGTGTCCCGTTACGCTCATTTTACGCTTGCGCCGCATCTGTCTCTCTTTCACTCGAATGTTTATAAAGTGAAGTGAAAAGTTAATGTGGTTTTCATTGCTTATTACAACAACAATTTCGGCAATGAAGGTTAATTATTCTTGCATTTTAAAAATCAGATTACTAGTATTATTTCAAGTATTTATTCTTTTATTATTAAAATAAAAATGATTCAATTTTATTCATAAATTATGCAATCATTTCATCAATTTTTTGTTATGACGTTGTCACGTTAAACTATCGTCCGTAAACCAACTTTACAGACAACAAATTTTTTTTAAAATTATTATTTTGTGAACATTTTCAGTCGTTGAATTCAGTTTCTTTTTGATTTCTCGGATGGTTCTTCATGATTGACTGAGGCTTGCCGGCCTGCAACGAAGCACCCGGTGCCGAGGATGATGGGAGATGGAAGGTTTCCACCGCTTGGTCCTGTGAGACTGCCATCAGGAGGTCCTGGCGGCAGGAATAATTTGAAGTATTTTCGCGTGTACTGGCGCGATTTCCGTGTTGTATTGAACTGCGACACTCCCACCAACATTTTGGGCTCAAAATCGTAGCAAAATTCCACTGAAAACACCTACAGTGAACTGATCTACAAGGGAAGCCATCATTTCACAGACGAAAGAGCCACACCCGAAGTTCCCCGAAGTTCATGCTCGCTTTTTTGATTTTTGATTTCACAGAATCTTCAATGTAGCTATCCTAACCAAATCAACCGTCCACAATGTTTTAAAGTATTAATAAAGTAGCTAACCTAACCTAATTGACCATTAGTTAACTTGAGTTACAATAAACAAAAAAAAAAAAAACGAAGATGCACGATGGGGCGTTTGGCTCTCTCGTCTGTGAAAAGTAGGCTTCCCGATCTGAAACTGGTCCAGAGACAGCACCAGGTGGGAAATGTTGGGAAGGTCCGTTGTCGCAAATCCCAGTGACGCCAATGCATTTTAAGCCCTATTGCACTACAGTAACAGTGTGATTTGTTGTTCATTACACGACCAATAGTGCAAGTTATTATATGTCAACATTGTTAACTATCCCGTAGCTTTATATTTGATGATATCAACATAAATACATAAGCAGACAAACCTGAACATCCAAGGCCAGTAGTCCAGAGTGTACTGTTTTGTATAATACCGATTTTTTACTAGTCTGAAACATTAAAAGATACCCCGAGATATATATTTGAAAACTGTGAGATTTAAAGGGAAATATAAACGTTTGGTAGATAACTTTGTTCATTCTATTTGGAGATTTTAAGACATTTGTTTATTTTTATTTCTTTGTCTTAACCATTCTAATTTTTTGAGAGAAATTATATATTGGTCTTTGGTACCTATAACATAGTGTTTACTATTTTTAAATTAACAGTAATTAAAATCTGGTATTTATTTTCCAACATAGATTTTGTTGTCATTGTGTACTCTACCCAGCAATACAGAGTGACAGATTTTTGTGGTTTTACCATCCACAGTTTATTGTAATTTTTCTTATTACACATATGAATTTATAGAATTTTTACATTGATGAAAAGAGGTCATGTTAAAGCCATACACATACCACCTTTTCAGAGTGGCACTGCGGCATATATATATATATATATATGTGTGTGTGTGTAAATATATATATATATATATATATAGCAAAAATCACAATATATAAACTATCTTTACAATAAGACACTCAAAAATTAGGTGTCATTGCATTTAGTATTTACAGTGGTTTCCTCGGTCGGCAAATGCTGGTTATGAATTGTAGCCATTAAATACATTGAGCATCGTATCATCACATATAATGCAAAGAATGACTTGCCCTGCCTGTCCCCAACAAATAAATTCATCCTTTCGAACTAAAAAAAAACAACTCATTTTTGAACTAAAATTGCTAAGCTGTACCGTAGTTTTTCTACATTTTATTTCAAATATAATATTTTAAGACTGTTCCCTAGCAGTCAAGGCTTTAAAATTTATTTGCTTTTTAAGTAAGGAAAACTTGTATTGAATGAACTAAACATGTAAACTAACTTAACATATTTTGATTAAAACAATAGTTAAAGTTATTATAAAGAAATGATAACGTATGGGAAGGATAATGATAGTGTTACGCAGTTTTCGCACTGCGTAACTTTGATTAATTGCAAGACCACGCCCCTGCCTGTCGCCTGGATACCAACCGCAGCACAGGGACTCGCCCTGTGCTCTCCGGACCGCGCCTTCGGTGGCTCCTCTCGTCTGTGTCGCCGCCTCCGGCTGTGTCTGTGTCGCCGCCTCCGGCTGTGTCTGTGTCGCCGCCTCCGGCTGTCTCTGTGTCGCCGCCTCCGGCTGTGTCTGCGTCGCCGCCTCCGGCTGTGTCTGTGTCGCCGCCTCCGGCTGTGTCTGTGTCGCCGCCTCCGGCTGTGTCTGTGTCGCCGCCTCCGGCTGTGTCTGTGTCGCCGCCTCCGGCTGTGTCTGTGTCGCCGCCTCCGGCTGTGTCTGTGTCGCCGCCTCCGGCTGTGTCTGTGTCGCCGCCTCCGGCTGTGTCTGTGTCGCCGCCTCCGGCTGTGTCTGTGTCGCCGCCTCCGGCTGTCTCTGTGTCGCCGCCTCCGGCTGTGTCTGTGTCGCCGCCTCCGGCTGTGTCTGTGTCGCCGCCTCCGGCTGTGTCTGTGTCGCCGCCTCCGGCTGTGTCTGTGTCGCCGCCTCCGGCTGTGTCTGTGTCGCCGCCTCCGGCTGTCTCTGTGTCGCCGCCTCCGGCTGTGTCTGTGTCGCCGCCTCCGGCTGTGTCTGTGTCGCCGCCTCCGGCTGTGTCTGTGTCGCCGCCTCCGGCTGTGTCTGTGTCGCCGCCTCCGGCTGTGTCTGTGTCGCCGCCTCCGGCTGTGTCTGTGTCGCCGCCTCCGGCTGTCTCTGTGTCGCCGCCTCCGGCTGTGTCTGTGTCGCCGCCTCCGGCTGTGTCTGTGTCGCCGCCTCCGGCTGTGTCTGTGTCGCCGCCTCCGGCTGTGTCTGTGTCGCCGCCTCCGGCTGTGTCTGTGTCGCCGCCTCCGGCTGTCTCTGTGTCGCCGCCTCCGGCTGTGTCTGTGTCGCCGCCTCCGGCTGTGTCTGTGTCGCCGCCTCCGGCTGTGTCTGTGTCGCCGCCTCCGGCTGTGTCTGTGTCGCCGCCTCCGGCTGTGTCTGTGTCGCCGCCTCCGGCTGTGTCTGCGTCGCCGCCTCCGGCTGTGTCTGCGTCGCCGTGCTTGTCGCCTCCTCGCTGCGGCTCCGGCTCCCGTGGTGCCGCCTGCTCCGCCCCGGTGCCGTGCCCTGGTCGACCTCCCGCCCGTGGCGGCCGGCTCTGCTGGTCTGCTGGAGGCCGCTCCTCCCAGTCTGCCGGCCCCTCGCGCAGGCTAGGCCCAGGAAGCCGCCGCTGATGGTGTTCAAGGGGGGACTCTCATCGTCGGCGATTAAGGGCACGGCTGCGCTGCACTCGCTCTTCACTGCAGACTTCAAGGCGACGCTCTACAGCCGCACTTCCACTTACCAGATGGCGAATCGCGAGGACCACTTCCGCATGGTGCGGCTGGCGTGCGGTTCCACTCCTGGACGAGCGCTGAGGACCGCAGTGCGAGGATCGTCCTTGGGCGCCTGCATGTTGACACCCCCACTGAGGATACTTCTGAGACCCTCACGGAGCGCGGCACACTGCACTCTTCTGTTGTCCGCTTGCAGTCTCGTCAGGAGTCTCCAGAGCCGCTGCCTCTCTTTCTTGTGGTGCTGCAGGGTGCTTCTTCTCTCCACTGGGCCCTTCAGCTGACCCACCTGTGCGGCGTCGGTGTTGTGGTCGAGCCGTTCCGGGGTGGCGGGAAGCTGCCAGGAGTCCGGGCACACCTCCCACAACTGCGACGAGGCTCCGCGTCGTGTTCGCTGCGGGGAGACCCACACCTCGCAGCAGTGCCTTGGGCCTGCGTCCGAGCCTGCGACCTGCTGCAATTGCCGTGGCGACCACCCGGCCCACTACTCCCGGTGCGCGCACCAACCTCGGCAAGAAGAAGGAGGCGGCCGCCCGCCGGCGAGTTCCTGGGACGTCTGTCGCCGCTGCGCTCTCTGGTGCTCCTCGGGCCGCGCCTGGTGCCGACACCATCAGAGCTGCTGGTCTTCCCTCGCGGCCTGCACGTGTGCTCCTGGTGCAGCTGGTCTGTGCGCCTCTTCCTCGCCGCTCCGTGGGTGACCTGCTGGTCCCTCGTCTCCCGGGGTTCCTGGCGGTTCTGCGCACGGAGACGTGGCTCGCGCTGGTGTCCGGCTCCAGGTCCCTGGCCACATCGCTCCCCGGTCCGGTCGAGTCCCCGGGGCTCGGGGGGCGTCGCCGTGCTGCCTCCTGCTCCGTCTGTCGAGGTCTCTGGTGTGCTGGCCCCTCCCACCTTGCTGCGTTCCTGCAGCTGGACCGCCGCTGTGCCTCTGCCGGCGACTACAGCCGTCGGCACGTCCACCGGGGCTGCGCGCCGCCCACGCCGACCTACTGCCCGGCGCCCTTCTGTGCTCCACTTCTGCCTCGCCACGGGGCTGCCCGTCGCGTACGTCGAGAGGCAGCTGGTCTTGGCCTCCGATCACCTCCCTACCACACCTCACTACTATCCAATGATTTTAAAAACAGTCAGGTCATTGTTTATATGGAAAAATAACCACCACCATTCCCCTCTACCGATCCGAAAACAGAATATATTTTTTTTTACTTTTAGATGAAATTTGATACACTTGGTGTTAAAATTAAGAGGAATATAACTACGTCCGATTTAAAAAAAAATTAACACATCACTCTGTCTACGCGAGATATCGAGAAAAAAACCGCCTAATTCCCCATATTACCCCCAAATCAGTGTTATGGTACTACTTGGTGAAATTGTGCAAACTTGACGTTCAAGTTAAGAGAAAATTGACTGTTAAAATTTAGTTTAAAATTTATCACAATCAAAATATCTATGTGAGGTTTCTAAAAACCACCCCTGTATACTTTTTTCCCCACTTAAAGTATAGTACTGGTACAAATTGGTTACATCTTGAACATTTGACACTCGAAAGAGGGAAATTACTGTAAAAATCGAATTTTAAGAACAAATTTTATTTTAAAAAATATAAAAACTACTTTATGCACCTTTCTCACATTTTGAAGAAGAATTTTTCACTTCTAAATGAAATTTTTCACACGTGATATTAATGATAAAATTTAAATAATATTTCCTGCGTAATAAAGTTTAGAAGTAACTGCCTTCATTTCTCTTTAGTACCTGTTAAAGCAGAATTTTGGCTCTCCTTGGTAAAATTTTGAACAGAGAATGTATCTTCAACAACTAATTCAGGAAATATATTTCACTGTAAACATGAGCTTATGAAAAACAAAACCTATTTTTCTTCCCTTTCCCTAAGAGTATTATTTTGGCTTTTCTAAATTAAATTTCGCACTCACGACGTTAGAAATAAGAACACTGCCATCTACATAGGATTTGTAACAATTGTTAACGAGACTTAAAGACGAGGGAATTCTAGCTCGATCAAATAATTTCAATATATAAAATTTAATGTATTCAGCAGCCATTAGATATTACATTTATGTTGTATTTTTTTAAGACCTTTGAGTACTAAAGTGCTCGCTCCTGAATAAAAATCCACTCAGGGAAGATATCGAAAAATCAATTCCTGTATTGAAAAGCAAGTGTTGTTACTTCCAGATGAATGAGGATAATTTATTTCATAAAATTACTATGTTCGATATTACCTTTCAATTAAAGAAGAAGTTTGAATTTCTTCAGCTTATCGAAAATGGTGTGACGTGGTTGAACATCTTAACAACATCTCGGTTCCCCATAAAAACATTAAAATAGTGGCTGCATTGGTAATGTATCTTCTGGGAACAAGCTCATCTGTTGGACGGATTTTCTCAAATATCAATATTATGTGGGTTAATGAGAAATCAAGAATGAAAGTAGATACAGTAAAAGTAAACTTTGAAGTCTCATGAGGATCGTTTTCCGAATACCTTGCCAAAAATATGTATTAATATTAAAGAAATTTTTTCTTGTGAAAAATATGTAAAATAGTCCTACCGATACCATTGTGGTATTAATATATTATAAATATACAATTTTATACGCACAAATATTGTTTTTTTCCCCTCATTGATTTGAAAGGTGCCTGCTTATTTTCAAGATTTGTAATTCTGTTAATAAATTACACATTTTCCTAGATTGCCTTTGATGAAAATGGTCACGCTATATTTATAATCATCATTTTTTTGTGGCAAAATTAAAAAAAAATTCTAAGCGATAGCACAAAATCGACGTGCAAGATAGCGCCGCCACATGAAGCTCTGGGAACGCAGGGGGATGTTTCCTGCAACCATGGTGGCTTCTTATCACAATAGAGCGCGCGTATTTCTCCAGGGACGCACGGATGAGCTATGGATTTTTCTGATTAAAAAACTTTGCAGGCTTTGTGCTCGGAGATGCCGTGTTGCGCCGCCGACAAGACGTCCCGCACCTGACTGCTCTGCTCTGTTGTGTTCTTGTGTTCTTGTGTTCTTGTGTTCCTCTCCGAGGCGGGGTCGCGCCGCGAACAAGCCTGTCACCGCAAGTCACGCATCCATCCCCCTCCCCCTTGAGGGGAGAAGCTGACTTGCGGGGTTGCCAGATGTGCGTTTTCTTACCACAGTTCGTACATCGCGACAGAGAGCAGGCTGAGCAGTAGCGACATTTTGTTACCAACATCTGAAGTTCATTTCAACACATCACAGTCAAGTTTGTGCTACAATAGTACTCTGCCAAATAATCACAAAATTAATACAGATTATGCTTCATATTGTTAAAATAAGGTCTTGCCTACATAAAATTTTGTTGAAAAAGTACCCAGGACTCGCAGAAAGTTTTTGTCAACTTTTGTGTTGACACCAATCTAGATATTCATCCTATATAATGGAGCATTTGCACTCCTTGTGCATTTTGTACACAAAAATTCCCTAAGAGCAGTAAATGCTATACATTCCATAACTGCGACATCAGCTTATTACATTACATAATACAACTTACACATTACCCATAGGTTAACTGAACCCATGAACAATGTGGTTATCAATCTCAATTACGTTTTTCCTCTTTACTTAAACAAGACAAATAAATAAATTTTAGCTTACTCTACTTTCCCTTCACTGTACAATCCGTAACATTCTAACAGCTTATCACACCGCTGGTGTTTCATAAGCTCTGAGCTGATACAGAGTTAAACGTCCTACTGTGTTCCAGTAACAACTTCGGATAATGTGAAGCAGTTCTTTCGATGCTTCTTGATGACTCTACCAGTGTACCAATAAAAACATTTAAGAATTATTTTCTCCCATTTATGACACGTAGGCCTTGGTGCTTCTTTCTACAGCGCTAGGTCTCAGTTTCAAAACTCTTGACTTTCTGTCGTATTCGTTCTTCGACATCCTCTAATGTAAATTGCAATAGTTCTTCATCTTCAGTTTGTTGGTCACAATTGGGTAACGTATATGGTAAAATTACTACCGATTCATTTCAGTTTAACGGATACCTTTCATTGGACGTATTCCCTCTTTCTGCAGGCTGATGGGTAATAGTGGTTCCTGCCTCTCGAAGTAGCCCTACTGTTTCTGGCTATTGGTGTAAGAAAACTAAGTCGGAGGCATTGTAAGGTTAGGGACTTCAATACTGCGATGTATCGAGGAATTGTTGGAGTACATTACAATGTTTATATTTTTTATTTAAGCATTTGATTTTGGTAAGAATGATGAGACAACTGATTCTGGAGACGATCATGATCATAAGTCTGTTGAGATGGTCGTTCAGGAGTAGTATATCTACGCCGATCCTGCTTCTGGTGCTGTTGATCAGAACGATACCTTTCTTCGCCATAGCTCTCAGCTCTCTTATTCTTACCTCACCAATGTTTTGGTTTGTATGATCTGTTTTATCTATGCCTTCCATTCTTGTAGTATGTAGAAATTCAACTTTTATTTTCATCCTGGTGTTGTTTATTCTTATTCTCCTCATATATCCATCTAGTCAGCTCCTGATTCCTTTGCCAGTTTTTACATGAGTTGGTTTCTGTTGTGCCGGCTTACCAGTTTAATTCCCAGTGTCCGCTGGATGATTGAGTTGGTCCAAGCTATCAAAAGATAACAAAAGTTTTCTGAAATTCGTTGGGTTCACGAAGTGTCTGCCATTTAGATGATTTTGGTATTTTATCGGTAACTGAGCGCTCACCATCCTCACAAACTCATCATCCCCCATGGCAAGATAGAGATACTTTGTCCATTCAGAAATATGGGATGAGTGTGTCTCCAATGATTTTCTTCTTTTAGAATCATATTTGTCACGGAGATTCCCTTTTAACCTCACATTCCATCATTGCTGTTGGAATGTCTCCTTGTACTAAGCATAGCTACTGATAGTAGACTGAATCACATCCCACCAATAGTATACATGGTATCTAAATGCTGTTCTTAAACATCTCAGTTTCTCTTCATCAGACAAATTAAACATGCTAGCCTATTCGTCAAACAACCTCGGAAATTTTTATGCACATTAGCAGAAAAAAAGTGGCACGGAATCCGCCAATTGACGCTCCGGATCATGCATAATCGCGGCTTGATCAAACACTAGCATTGATTGTTGTGGTGCATGAGAACTGGTTACTGTTTCAACTGATTTAGATGCCATGGTCATATCGATAGCCTATATTTCTTTATGTGTGGTTTGGTTCAGTCGACATGGTGAAGTATTATGTTTTGTGTCTGACACACGAAATTGTCTGAATATTTTTCTCTAGCTCACAAATTCGGTTATCTACTCTGTATATAACAGTCTACTTACCGTCTCTTCACTACTTGCTGCAAGTTCTATTCAACATCTCTCACTGAAGAAGAGGTCTGTTGTTCTACCATGTTAGCTACCTGCAACTGGAATGAGTTCTGTATTTCTTGTATATTCTCGGTGTTGTTACTTGATCAGACAAATGATCGATCCATTCTAACCATTGTATACTGACTGGATCTAGCTCCTGCCTAGCCATTCTGAATTCGGTAGCTGCTTTACGATCCTGTTTATCGAATCGCCTCGCCAAGTTCTGTGTATGCGTATTCACTTGAGCTAACTGATTTCCCTGCTCGTCAATGAAACTCTGCAGGCTATCATTTTGAATACTTATTTCTGTCCTAATAACAGCACTCAATTTCACATAATTTGCCCTCAATTGTTTCATTTTTTAAAATTAAAATATGTATAAGTAGCGTTTACCGATTCATTAAAACATAATTGTATAGTAATATGAATAATTTTCACAAACTGTTTGAAAATATAAGTACGATACGACATAAAAGTTATGGATGTGTAAACAACTTAGCTCATGGTATACGGCGTTTGGTAGAACTAATTTCTGAAAATAGAACGGAAGTTGTTGAACGGAAATGTGACATAAAGATGGCTAACCCATGTATAGCGACATAAACAGGCATATAGTAATTTTGGTAAACTTTAAGGGACATAAAAAACGCATTGCTTTGCCAAATAATACATTATGATAGTACAACTATCCTTTAACACTTTATGTTATGATTTATAGTCAAAAATAAAATAGTAACTTGAAAAATTACGCAATATTATTTTGATAATGGTAAGTTAAAATTTTAATTTACCGAAAGTGCAGTGTTTGTAATAGTATTGAGTATTAAAATGGTGTAGCATAAATACATCCAAGGCCATCTTAAATAAAATTAAATTTTATTAAAAATATTTTTTGTTAAATATTGTATGTTGAATCAGCTCAACAAGTATATAGTAAGTTTTATGGAAGTATACACAAGAGGGAATTCTGTCGTTTAAGCATTTCATTAATATTTTAATATGGGTTTTGAAAACTTTCAGGAATATATTGTTATAATGTTTTTATTTTACTAAAACATTAGTATTGAAATTTCTTAAAATATAGCGGAATTGTAAATATTTAGAGAGAGAAATTAAATGTTAAATATCTTTGACCCCATGTTTACTCCAACACAATATTCCTAGCTAATATATTATAGGTATTTTTAAATTTGCGGATATATATTGTTATGACTATTCAAGTTTGCACAAGGTATTCTAGGCTAGATAATAGACGCTTGTAGGTGTACACCAGCTACAGCCCCAATCACCAAACTATTGCGCGCGCACCAGGTATAGTCCCGGCCGCTAAGTTCATGTGCGCACACCAAGTATAGCACCGGCTCGTACCCTCATGGGTGTGCACCAGGAAAAAATTCGCAAACATTTTTCATCCTAAAAAGAATTCTTTTTCGTATATTTTAATCTCTTTCGGCATTATTTTAAAGAAATCTAGGTTAAATTTCGTCTTCGAGTTTTTTTATTATAAGTTTATTTGCTACATCAGAAAACTTTAATTTTCTTGTTACCGAGGTTCCAATTTTTTCCACGTCAATGGCAGGTTCTGAATTATTAGCTTGCTTTGTTTTTTACTTGCGTATGAAGGTCTTCCTTGTGTACATAAGTTTCTTTGGCGGATTTCCCACAGAAGTAACAACTATTGACGGTATTCGCGGGGAAGTATACGGCCGATGTGATGCCAGTGCTGAGCCGAAGACTCGTCTCCGGCCCAGAGTGTTTGTGCAGCCGGACCTGGGCGAGGGGAGGCTGGGAGCGATGCTTGGTGGACGCAGGCTTCCAGAGGGGCGGAGGGGAATCATCTCGCCGCACATCAACGTCACGTACTGTCCTCCCAGCCGCTTGGTCGCTCGCCAAATTACCGTCTCGGCGAGCCGGGCAGCTCTTCGAGGCAGGCGTCTGCCTTCTTTGCGCGAGTCGGGACGAGGAATTTTTCTGGGGCGAAATTGCATTCGAGGACTGGCGTCTGACCCAGTAAGCCGGGGGGATATATAACCTAATAAACACGAATAACTTTGAAAAAACGATGGGTCATTTGTCTAAACAATTCCACTAGACAAAACAAACAAAAACGCCTCATTTAGTTAACAGGAACCTGGAATGTATCTCAAGTAAATTATGGTTGTTTACAAATGTTTTTTTTTTACATAAATTATGTTTTTTTTAAATAAAATAATTTTTATAGAGAATATAAAGCAATTAAGGAAAAAAATGTTAGTTTATACAATTTCTTTGTGGCTTCTGTACCCAAGAAAACTTAAAATACCTTGTAAAACTTTTAGAACAAATTTGGTAATGAATATACAGTTTTTGGCAAAATAATAAAAAATATTGGTATGTTTGTACTAAACACATTGTTCACTCCTTCAAACAACGCCTTATCTCAAAATCAGCTATTTTTGTTATGCCTGAATTTAGAATGTCCTGAAAGAGTAGTTTATCCTAGCTAGATCGACGTATCTTTAAGTCAATATTCAACCGCTAGAGATCAGAAGTGTCGTTTCTGCAATTTAAAATATTTCAGGAATGTTCGTTTCAAGAATGTCACAAGTTATTTGTCTTTCAGCTGTTGAGCAGGAAGCAGCTTTATCGTTTAGTACAAGGGTGTATTATTTATTCAGAAAACAGTATTCTGCACAAGCTAAGAGCATTTTATTTCTTTTTTTTATTATCAAGAACGTACTACTTGGTTTAATGTCAGTATTGTAAGGGAAAAAAAGGCGTTCTGTTATGTTTTATTTTGATTATGACGTTCTTGCACAGTAAGTGAGATACGTCAATTGTACCATTTTAACTTATGACATAATTGCCAATATCTTTATCAGTCAATGTTGTTTTGGAACATTTTGTTTTATGACTCTCTTCCAAAGAAAAGTCAGCGCCTTAGTAGGAAAATGTGCAATTTAATTTTGAAACGTCTCATTATTGTCAGTAAAACTTTCTACTGTTTACAATTCGTCAAAGGTTGCAGCATAATATTTCCTTCACTTATTCAATTGGTAATTAAATTTATCTTTTCTAGATTGATCATTATGACTTCACGAAGGAAAATGTTGATAAATTTAGCACTAAATATTGAAACAGAATCCCAAGAAGGTTCTTCACGTGAAAATTTATCCAGCAGTCGAGGCACGAAAATTTAATTCCACATCGCACTAAATATTCTGTAAATGGTACTTTATTGTATTCATAACTATTTCTTAAATTCTATTGTTTCATTTATTTCATCTTTTTTTTCCCTTAAAGGTTTTTATTATAATTTTGTCTTTGTATCAGGAAAATCTGGTTACCAAGTTAAAAGGAAACTCGCTTTCAGTGATGCCTCAAATGACGATTTTCTTCAGCCAGCAGCAACCAAGCAGAAAACTGATCAGAGAGAAACATTTTTAGTAGCGAAGAATGACTCAACTAATGTTGCTAAAACTTTCAAGGCTATTACGTTCGTTAGAAAAAAATCTGAAAATGTACTTATCCATTATAACTGAATACAAAAAGAGGAACATGAATAGATGTCGAAAACAAAAAAAAAGAGAGTATTTTTGTACTTGCTTTCTAAATAACCCAATCAAATTATATTATTTTCATTAATTGCATATTCACCCGAAGAAAACTTTAACAAAGTTAGCAAGATTATTGCTGCAAGAGCAAATACTGGGGATAAAGTCAACCAATTGTATATATGTGCCACGGAAAAAAACTAATACAAAGAACCAAGTAGCTGATGGAAAAACTCCTAAAGCAGGTTTAAACTGGTGAGGAATATTAAAATTTACTGTAAATACTTGGTAACATAAATAATCTTGAAAAAATAGAAAAAAATTGAAAAATGGAAAAGCAACATTTTAAAAATGTCCTTTATTTACACTTGCAAATTAAGAAAAATAAAATCCAGACAAATAAACTTAAATTTCATTAGTTTATTTTGTCTGCTGCAGGAATCCATCGTTCTGGATCTAGGTATGATGAGTCAAGCTCCTCCTCTTCTTCATAGGAGTCAAGCAGTTGCAGTGATTCAAGCGATGGAAGCGACTCTGAAGTTGTTCATGATACTGATGCAGAATAAAACTGGGATCCTTCATCTGACGAAGAAAGCAGTGAAGTTGAATCCCAGAAAGACATTGGTCGTGTCGTTATCATGGCCCAAACACCTTCAAACGGTGATGCTCGTGAAGTTAGTATGGGAACTGCAACTGTCAGTACTCCAGATACCACAGCCACCACTGCTAGCCAAACTGTTAACCTACCTGAAACGGGTACGCCTGCCTCAACCAGTAATGCCGAAACATCCGTTGACACTAACGCTGACATTCTGAGTTCAGTTGAAAGAGTAAACGAAAAAGAAATGACTCCAGCTGGAAGTGGAACATGTTGAAGGTAGCTATAAATTGTGGTAAACAGTACGAAATTCATTCAAAGAAACCTGAAAAACGTGGATTGGAATTTAAAAAAAAATAAACTTTCTTGTAAAGGTAAATACCGATTAAAGTGCTCAGAATAAATAACTGAAGATGAAAGAAAGAGTGATTTGATGTTTATTGGAGCATGTGGGACATTGCCAAACGGAGGGAGTTTATTCATAAATGCACACATTAATTAAACCTATATATTGTTACTTGCGTGAAGGTGCACAAAGGCCATGAATGAATCAAAATTCTGCGTTATTCCCCCCCCCCTTCCCCTTCTCAACCAATAAGTGTTATAATGCTTGATAAGTTCGGAGATGTAATTAATTATATTTAAACCATTTTTACTCCCTTTAACTCTTTAGGGATAGAATTATTAATATATATACCTATATGTATATAAATACAGCCTTGTATCTAAGTTAAATAAATAACTTACCAATAAATCAACTTTTCATCAATATCCGTTCAGTATTTTTCGAGTTATGCCAGAACAAATAGACAAACAAGCAATCGGAAAAAAAAACTAAAACTTTAATTTTTAATTATAAATATTGTAAGAAGCCATGTTTTTCCCACGTAATTTTATTTAATGTACAGCCCTGATATCTCGAACAATTTTGTTATTAGTATAGAATAAATAGGAATAATGGTAATATTATAATTAAGCATTGCTGTAAGAAAACTTCACAATAACCACAAAATAAAAATGTCTAGTACATTGGTTATCTTGCCGCACTGAAAATATTTCTCGTGTTAAATACCATGTTTAATACACATTTGTATTACTTCGTGAAAAGATATTCGTGTCATAATCAGTAATTTTAATATGCTCTCAAAATCAACTAATATTGCCCTAGTAGAAAGGATCAAACTTTAAATTTTTTTATTTATTTAACCATTATATGAAAATATATTTATATTTCAAAATAAATAAAAAAACTTGAAAGTTATTGATTGCAACAAGATCAGACAAGTCAAAAAAAAGTAATTTTAACTTTACGAAGCAAGCTGTTGCTGCTGCTGCAGAAAACTGAATTGAAATTCGATAAAAGGGAATTAATTAGTCTTAAAATATTCGATATTCGCCAGCTGGTGTGGGGACACGAGTTCCGTGCTGGGCTGTAGGCCTACCAGAGGATCTGCCTAGACCGCCTGCAGCATTGACTGATGTAGCCAGGCACTGTGTGCGTCATGCGCGTTTCAACGATTGATCCATATCATCTTCAATACTTTGTTTGTTTTCATATATTTTTATGTATACTCAAAATACTATATTATAAACTCAAACGGCAAAGCGGCCATATAAAAAAAATTAACCTAGGAATTCTGTGCAAACATTTATTATTAAAGTAGCTTGGCTTCTGTGTCGTAGCCGTGCGTCCTTGGTAAATAATTCACAGACTTTTCGGTCTACATTGCAGTCGCCATCATGAGCGAGCAGTTTCAAGTGGAGACGTAAGTTATTGCTTCGTCTAAAAAATGGACCAAGTGTCCTCACTGGTCAACGATTCTGACGACGATTTCGTGTGCGCACTGCACGACTACCAGGACGTAAATGATACTTTGCGGTACTTTGACCATTTTGAATCCTGGCGGGACCATTCGCTAAAACTCATGTAGAATGTTGTTTTGTCTTCCGTTGAGATGCATTCCACTTGCCAAATTGAAGTTTATTCGTATGACATTCACAGGCAATATTGTTACGGCGCACCTACCTGGTGCCAACACCATTTCTCGCGGGGGAGAAAGAAAGAAAGAAAATCGTAAACATCCAAATGTTACGGGGGGAGAGAATCGTAGCTCTTGACATAAAAACAAAAACACTCGCTTGGCATAACTCTACGAAAGGCATTAATCACAATTCCTCTTAACTTCATAAAATCCTTTAATGTACCTTGGATCAAAGTTAATAGGTTCGTCATCCCGTACAGGATGTCTGGTGAGAGAGCTGAACTAAGGAGATTTTGCAAAATAACATAATACAAAATAAAAAGGATTTTATTTTTTTAAAGTCAAATAAAGCAAAATCAGTCCGTACGAACATTTACAAAGCGGGATTAAAATTTACAACAACAATCTCTTCATTACTTCCTTAACTATTGAACGACCTTACAAGAGAGAAAGAGAGAGCTTCACTAAGCTCTTCCCTAATCCTGCCGAATACATCACAATTTATCATTAACATTAAAACAAAGATAATTCAACACTCACATTTTCCAATCAGCATTTCTTGATTGATTCCAAAAAAACTAACGTAGGGGCCTCTCCTGCCCTTGACGACCCGAACGAACATTACATTTTAAAAACTCTGACTATAACGACTCGTGACCTCTGACGAGAGACATAGCTTCCACCAGAGTGAGCTTGAAGACGACTTCATGATAAACTAACTCAAACTACTTTACGATCTAGCAACTCGTTACCACTGGCAACGGCCATAGCTTCCACCAGAGGGAGCCCCGAGCTACCACTCACTTGCGCTTAAATTCGCGCGCACCGCCGCCCCTAAATTTGATTTCAAAAACCCTGCAAAATTTCGAACCGCGACAATATGTTTACTTTTCGCTTAAGTTTCGTACGTTACTCCTGCATCGTAAATCTGTGATTCGAATCCGAGCCTCGTACATATGGTTCCAGGTTTCGTAAATTCGACATTTTTACCGTATGTTAGAATGCTTGTTTGGTGTTTGTATTTCCACGCTGTTGATAGTATACATAATGAGTAGAGACCTGTAAAATTCGCGATTTCAAATTCCTAAAGGATAGAATCCATGATCTTCTATGCACTCGTGCAAATTACATCTGCTGATTGGTTACCGACTCGTAACACCTGTTGACTGGAATTATTGTGATTCGCTTACTCTTCTGTTAAAGATTTTTCATTGGCCCAGAGTCCTTTAGATAAACAGTGGCCCAATCACTGAAGCAAAATAATGTCAAAAGTATTTGGACTCTGTCCTATCGCGAAATGAATCCGCGAATTTTTCCAGTCTCTAATAATGAGGTAAAATTTCTCGGATGTAACTGGCAATGTCAAGAAGAAGTGGGTGACCTCACGACCAGGCTGGACCGACGGAAGGGTGGCAGTTTGACCTTGAACTCGCAGCCTGAGCGTGGGTCGCGGAGCGCCATTTGACCCTCGCCTGCACGGGCACTCTGGAGCCGTCAGGACGCTGCTTGTAGCCAGCCTACAACACCTGCCTGTGAGCCGGCGCATGCACACGTGAGGCAGCGATGTCCTTTTTAATGTTTGCCAACGGACACGTACATATTTACTAAAGTGAACAAAACGTATTTTGGCAGCCCTCCTTCGGTGATCTTTCCCTTTTCATCAAGTGTGGAAGTGGCTTCAAACCTTTTGTTGCATTAGCCAATCTAAGTTTTTGCATGGAATCTTTGTTGCGTTGGTTTTTTTTTGGCAGTCGTATATTTGCAGTTTAAATTTAGGAATAAGACTGGAGGCGCAGTTAAAAAGTACTTTGTGTGCGGCCTGTTTGCGCACGCAATTACAGACGTGTTTAATTTTATGGACGCTAGTAAAACTGTTCGTCTAGGCTATAGCTCAGGCGAGCTTAACTGTACCCACCTACAGTGACTACTACTCTATGTGTGCACGTACTTTTTTTTTTGCTAGTGTACGGACCTCGGGGAGCTATATTAAATATATATGATAACTGTATGCTCAACAATGAGAGAAACATTGCATTAATTTTTTACGTCAGTGCGGAAAGCGCTCACCCACCCTCGCGAGTGCCATTATGTGTGCCGTCTGGAGCAATACAGGCACGTGTGCGGGTGATATTTGCACAGACTTTGTCTGTGTTCAAAGTTTACAACGGACTTGAGCACTCATCAAACTAACTTGCCAATGACTTCGGTGGTCTCTTACGTCAGATATGTTTTGGTGAATGGTCAGTTTCGGGACTCATGTTAAATTGTCCTCGACGACCCTCGTGGATATTCTTTCTTTCACTGACGCCTTACACTTCGCTCACTTACAACTGTATGACCGTTCAGTAGCTATAAACCTTTTATTCGGGAGAATCTTTGATTTCCTTGAAGAATTAGTAACTTCTTAACGTTTGGTTTAATTTTTTCATGAATATAAACTATTTATATATCGGTTTCATCCCTTTTTGCATTTAATCGTGCAAAAAAACGAACTTGGAAGACTCTCATTTAACGTTTATTTAAAATATATTAATGTAGTTTTCAGTTAGTTATATTCCCTTCACATGCCTGGAGAATAATTAAAGGTTATTTTTGTAGTAATGTTAAGCATAGAATTTTAACTGTACGTTTTCATTCATTCATTTGGCATATTGCGCCTTTAAATATAACGTGTTTTTTGTATTTAGTCAAACTGCCTATAATTCAGGACAAAGTTTCGCTACAGTTTTCTTTGAATTACCTATTAAATAATTTATGTATAATCTTGTTGTTTCAGTCATTTTGATTGTCAATTTTAATTGTCCTGCGATTTTGTACAAAGGCCTTTGCAACTTTTCTACAGGATTTGATTAGTTTGAAAACCAAGTACGCTTCAATGTTTTGGATAAAGAGTGGAGAAGCTCTCCCTCCCTCTCTCTCTCTCATTTCTTTTCTTTAATTTCTTTAACTGTCTTATTTGATATAAAGTGTTTTTTTAAACTCTATAGATGTTCTTTAGTTCAGTTTTAAGTCAATTTTTAATTAAATAGTTTCTTTATAAATCAGTGATTTATTTTTAAAAATGTGCGTCTCATGTAATCATAATACTGAAAAAATTTTTTATCTAATTATTTTGTTGTTTAAATAATAAATACTTATATTTAAAGGCTAAGATGTTAATTACATTTTAATTATTTTTAGTCGTCAGGTTTATGGTAGTATTTAAACTTCACCCAGAAAATTTCAGTCTAGGACGACGCAACATAGAATCCAGTCGGTACTGATTTGATATCTCGAAGCTGTTTTCCTCTCTCGAATTCGTATTAACTTTTGAGTTTACGTTTGGCCCTATGCTTTGTTAAGTTTAATGATAATTGCGCAGGATTAAAACCTTAACTACCAAGTTACATTTGACTGGAAACTTAAAGAAATATTAATATTTATTTAAAACAAATTGATTTGATAACCATTTCCTTAATATATTTTACACCTCAAAAATCCACCCTATTGGAATCTTGAAATTTATGATTTATTTATTTATAATTAAAATTAAAATATTTTTCTAATTTATTATATTAAATTACAAAATATTTTTAAAATATTAAGCTTTCTTTGAAAAAATTAAATCCATGCATGTATATAATAAAATTTTAAATAATTTTTTCTATCTTGCAGATTTGATTTCATGTTACCATATAGAATAAGAAAGTTAAAACCCCTGTAATAAAAAAAATGACAATTGCCAATCACTATAGTCAAATTTTTAAAAAACTCGGGAAACAATGTGATTTACATTTTATTTTGGGAAATCAAAATGCGTTAACATATTTCAATACAAAGACACATTCAAACTTAAACCGGTTTTCTTGTTACCAAACATGTATACTACATTATAAACATGTTTTTTTAATGATTACTTTCATTTTTTTTCTAACATTACTATTTACACAAATTTAATGTCGCAGGAGCGTAAAAAGTTGTAATTCATAATAATTTAAAAGCACTAAAAATGTATGGATAATATTAACTTCTTCAAACAAAAATTTTTCATACAATTATCTTTATTTCAGCAAATTCAACTTATTTTTTATCTAATTGGCCGATACAGTATTTAGTATTTAACTCCTTGTTTACCCGTTTACAACTGTTCTAAACCTCTACTATTTATTATATGTAACTACGTTTTTATCAAGAAAGTAAGAAACTGTATTTGTGGCCTATAGATTCTTAAACAACAAAAAACCACTGTTAATATATCTGCGTGGTAAGCATTTTCATAATTTCAGGAAAGATAATGTAAACCTTATCAAAAATGTTAATTTGCCGTTTTGTATGATGTGTACAGCGTATAGTAATTATAATTATTTATACATGTATATATATATATATATATATTCAAGCTTATCTTATAACTAACTCACTGACTATGTAAGACTGTATGGATTCTGTTTTAATTTCTACCAAGTCCGTGGTGCAAATATATATATTTATTTTATTTTAACATTTTTTGTAAATTGCTCAATTTCCAGGAGTGACTCCTTGTTTTTCATGGGGCCGTAGCGTCTTATTTTTATCAGAGGGATGGTTTCAGAAATTATTAGTGAAAAAACGTGAGCCATGGCTTAATTTATTACTGTTTAGTTTACGCTGTCGTGTCTCAGTGTGAAAAATATGGTTTATTATTTGCATCAAAATACGTACAACTAAGCCTATAAAAAAAGTTAAAATTCAATGCCTATATCTTGGTGTCGTGTAAGCCATTCTCTGTACATCATAGGTGAGGTAAGTATTTACTTCGCAAAGTATGTAAATATTCTTTTTATCACTAAAAAATCATTTTAAAGAACCAACTTTATCTTTAATATTAAAAAAGAATTCATTAAAATCAAATGAAAGAGCGATTTTTATTGCTACATTATACAAATTATGGTATTCACTTCAGTGAAGTGTTTGGAGAAAACATTATGACAAATGATATAGTATACAATTGGGTTAGAGCTTTTAAAGATAGCCGCATGAATGTTCATGATGAGGAAAGAAGTAGGCGACCTTATGTCATTTCTGAAGATGTGATGCAGAATATTGACTTAAAAGTGAAACAGAACACAAGTTTTATGATTTCGTAAATCTAGATTTTTTTTTCTCCAAATACTTCACTGATCTGAGGATGAATTTCAGCCGCTGTCCTTTCTTGAACACTAAGAAAACGAATCAAACCGCGTATTTAACAGTCAGTGATATTCTCAAACGGCGGAGGAATTTTAAATATTCACAAACAAACGTTAACACTGTCGAATGTTTCCGTAATGGCGTCCGTGTCTTACAACAGATGCATGTACACAGTCATTGTGCACATAATGCCAACCGCAGCTTTCCAGCAGCCTTATTTCAAAACGGTACTTACCAAAGAAAAAACATGACACAACATATTTCATTAACGGCGCCGTCTGAACGCTAGAACAAATAACATTGTTTAGGGTAACCTCCATAATTCTCTTTTCTAAAGTACTTGCGATTTTTAATTCTTGTTTGCGCAGGAAAGGACCGAAAGGTACTATATTTGACGTTGGGCGGGCGGATTCAAGTAGCCTTTTGTCCGCATTCACACTTCCTGACCCCACCCGTATCACGAAAATGGTTTTTATGACGTGACAACGTCTAATAAATCGATGAACGCCAGCTGCACACAAGAAAAAGGATGACTCATTGTCCCGTTACGCTCATTGTCCCTTTACGCTCATTGTACGCTTGCGCCGCATCTATCTCTCTTCCACTCGATTGGAACAACCATCGATTTGACTTTTTCTAGGCACATTAAACTTGAAACACTCCCATTTGTTTCCTACTTTTACTATCATCGTCCTATCCTTAACAGAATAACACAGATTGGAAGAAGTTAAATAGCAAACATGTATAAAAGTTATAGTTGAAATAATCTCTTCGTTAAAGTAATAAACATATTTGAATTGTAATAAACATATTTGAATTAATGAGTGCAAATAAAAGTAAATTTATCAATTAAATTGTAGATTTCATTTCACTACATCTTTGTATCCATACAAGATAGTTATAATTCAATAAAAATGATTCAATTTTATTCATAAAAGTATGCAATCATTTCATAAATTTTTAGTTATGACGTTGTCACGTTAAACTATCGTCCTTAAAACGACTTTAGAGACAACCAATTATTTTTTTAACCTACTTTTATCGAGGAGTAAAAATCATCACAGTTTAAGGAACTCACAAGTTGGACATGCCGTAGATATTTTCGCATCGATTCCTGCATTTAAGTTGGCGCGTAACGGCTGATAATTCTCAGTGGCAATACTCGACGTAAATGTCTGCAGCGGCGAAATTCTCGTCGCCTCGGGGCGCCCTCTGTGACGGCCTGGCTGCTTACCCTCTCGCTGCGATAGTATTGTTATGGGGATTGGGGAGGGGGAGGGGTGCTGCCACCACTTTGCCAGCGCAGTTGCCACACCAGTAACGTCTCTTCTCGTGAACGATCGCATCAAGCTGAATCTGTAGGACGGCAGAGCACGATTAAACCCTGCGTAACAGTCACTACCTTCCTGTGCCCGGGAAGTATTTATGCTGATAGGCTGAACCCAATTCGTGCGAAAGTATTTATAATATAAAAATAATTTATTTCCCATTTTTTTACACTTTGTTAACAATATTCAGTTAATTAACCAGGAAATTTAGCACTCACGAAAGCAAGCTTTCATGTGAGTGCATCTAGTCACTTCAAATTACATGCGGTATTTTGACGATTGTAAACATTTGTAAATGTATAATAACTGAGAAATAAATATATAAAATATAACCTAAGAAACTTTACATTGTTTATATGTTATATTACCAATTATGATATTTTATGCTTGTAATGGTGACAGATTTGATGATAAGGTACACAAAAATGAGCACAGGAGATGGAAGAAAGGTCACCCGCAAGCCGCAAGAACAGATGATAACCTTGTGAGGCTTTTTTTTTTTTTTTGCGTTTCATAAGAGAACAGCTACTGAACGAGTGTCCCTGGTCTCAGTTTGCCTTTATTTCTGTGCTTGAATGTAAATAAATAAAGAAATCATTCAATACGTATAAACACGTACGCAAGTTTAATAAGGGATAGCACCAAACAAATTAAATGAAAAAGCATATTTTCATATACTAAAGATGGATTTTCAATGCCCCAAAAATATAAAATATTTTTGACAGCCAATAAAATACGTCATAGTCACATCACAGATCGGTAGAGAAAATTAAAATCCACCGTATTTCTACGTTAGTCAATATCGGACTGACTGATGCCATGAGCAGAAAAAAACTAACACAACATTACAAAAATAATTCCGCGTGGATATCACGGTTGCACTTATTTTTTGAATAAAAATATCTTTATTAATTCATACGACAAGATATTTTAATTAAATTGATAGTAGACAATACAAAACGGAATCATTTCTCCAAGAAATAAGTTCTAATAATCAAACGCAAATTATGGCCGAAATATAGAAATTAATAAGCATTGTAATCGAACACAATTTTTGGTTTGCTTTGCCGACAGCCAACCATGGTAAACAGTCGGGTGGATACCATGGGACATTGTAAATACAGTATAGCATAAATGTCCAATCAATTAACACACGTGTACATTGATAGTTCAATGTCAGAAGACTATGAAAGAAAATTTTTTGAAAACTTAGAAATTGACTAAAGAAATATTTGCTGACCTGTTTTAATAATTATAATTCCAATATAAAAACATTATTAAAGTAAATCATCCATCAGCTGTGAGGGTCTACCATCATGCTTCTTTTGGGTTGCCTCATTTGAAACAAAGTTTTTTCATAGAAATTGTTGATGAAGAAAGAATTTTCAAAAAACAATTACATGACAATAATTTCATAAAAGAAACTAAATAGCAGATAAGTTTTGCTTTTATTTAACCACTTACAACTTACGCAAACATACTCAACTGTTTTTCATTTTATAAATGATAATGTACTATGTGAACTTACATAGATAATACGAAGTTACATTAAGCCTTTCATAGCTTAATTTCAAACCAGTATGCATCTTTGGTTCCTACTTTGTTTAGTATGTGATTTTTTTTTTTTGCATTTTAAATACTGAAAAAACTGGAAAATTTTAAGTGAATACTAAAGAAGTAACTTAAAAGACATTTGTGGTTTTCTTTTGCAGCGGTCTTGAAAAATTATTTTTAGCTTTAAGGTATACTTTTGTTTTGCTACCTGAAAATTCGACGATTATTGAATTTTTGTTTTGTTTTATAGATCCATAACTCGGAAAACATTTAGTCATATTTTTGTTTCATATGACTACGTGGCTGTTATTAAATGGTTTTAAAACATATGTACTGTATAAAGTGTACCAAACATTGTTAAATTAACTGTAAACAAATTTAATTACTACAACACAAAAATGTAAAAGCTGCTAGTAACAAATACATACTCAAAACATTATTTTCACTCCAAATATTTCAAATAACTGACTTCAGCCTGAAATATTTACTGTTGGCCAATGTTGTATGTTTTACCAAATTGCGAATTAAATAAACTGCCGCCGCCACAAGTGCAGTGGTGTTGTTACTCCAATAACAAATAAAAAGTTTCAAAATATCCTAATAATAAATAAGATTTTAAAATAAAAATATATTGTGGAGCAATAATGTACTAGTGGCACCAGTAGTAGTAGTTATGCAGATAAACGAGTATCTGAAATCAGTCACTTAGAATTTATTTTAATTTCTTTTAGGAGCGGCCAGACCAGATGTAAACACTCGTGGACATACGTCATTGGTGTTTTTACTGTATGTCAGAGAAAAGCTTCAAAAATTGACCACAATGAATATACAAACACAAATATAAAAGCCCAAATCATTTGAAGTCAAACGTAAAAGACATAGACCGCACAGATAATTCTGTGGAAGAAATTAATAAGTGCGCAGCTGTGTTTTTGTCGTGTTGTCTAGATTATCTGTTCAGTTTAATTGTAAGGTTCGTCTGTTTGTCGTTGTTTGGTCCAGATTATTGTTTAGTTTAAATGCAGGGTTAGTTTGTTTGTTGCTAAGTTATTTAAGGCTTTTGACTTATTTCTTCGACGGAATTCTCTGTGATGGCTATGTACTTTAAATTTTAAACTAGCTGATTTTGATTTATTTTCTGTTTTTTTGTATTTTTATAATTTTGGTCTGTCCTTAAAGGTTTCACTACGTAATTATGTAAAAAAGTGGACGACGGGTGTTGGATCGTTCTAAATTCAACAGAAATGGATCCAGTTACCCCTGCACCTTTTTCATTGCTCCTAGACATCCCACACAAATCGATCCAGTCAGATTCCCTTCTCCTCAGGCATATTCTGCAGCGGCCCGTCCTTTTTCAGTCTACTGTATGCCGCTGTCTTGATTTTGGTCTACTGGTGACGGTGATCTTATCTAAGTTCCGAAGCTTGGAGGTAGGTGTCGCTAGTTTAGCATATTAATTCTATTTTGAACTAAAATCTACGTTGAAATGGCCGAGCCCCGAACTGAGGATCGCAATGACGTTTGAATTAGAAAACATGTACCGTTTACTGCTCAGCTAGCAATTCCTTTTAAGATTCCCTTTCCTACTGATGTTATGAATGCGAAAGCGTGTTTTTATGTTTGGCCTTCTTTCACGCAGCAACGGAGCAACGTATAAATGATTATTTTTTTTGCTTGTAGATAGTTTATTGACCAGAGAGTGACATAATCTCAATATAATTATGAAATTCCATCCCTAAAGGATAAGTGAGTAATTTCAGTTTTATAAATAAAATCATAGGAGGAAGGTCATAGTCACACAAAGAGTGAGTTTGTATGATTTGTTTATGTCCGCTAAATGGTCATTTAGTAAGGTTTGCAAATATTATTTATATAAATTGTGTTTATAAAATATTTCAAGTGGATTTTTATAAGTATATTCTTATTTACAGTTTATTGTTATTATAAATTATGATGTTATCATTCAATATCTAATTAAAATTAATAAATTAGATTAAACTAGTGTAACCAGTACAACTGTTTACAGTGATATATTATTATTTTTATTATGATTGTAATATTAATTGTATATTCCATGAGGGAATATTATGTATTTAATTGTTTTGACTGTAAAGAGGACAACCAAGGCATAACAAATATGACACATCTTATTACCATAGACGACACACTTTCAACTTCAGGGTCTTCTAAGAATTATTCCTTGGAAACTTTATTCATTTGGTCTTAGTTCGATTCTTTTACACTCCAACATCCACGTTTTTATTTCACTATGCAGCTTATTCTGTTTGCTGATATCGATAACTCCTTGGTTGCTAGGGACGTCGAGTAAATAGATATTAGGAAGAAGAAGGGAGACGCCATCGCCATCTTGCGGAAAGAAGACGTTTCTCGGGCTGGGGCGAACCAAAGCCTTGGTTGCCGCCCGAGAAATAGAAGATTTCGCGTCATCCGCGATCGTGTCCTGCTTAACATTCTCCTCTCTACGAGTTGAGAGAATTGTATCTGGATTAAATAAATCCTAGATAGGGAGTATCGGCGACTACGAGTGCCAACTTCCGCGTCGGTCCCGTTTTCGTCTCGTAGTGGTTCCAGACATCTGAGGGCAGCGCCAGCTGAGATTCGACCACGAAGATTGGTGAGACCAATCCAGAATTAGACCAGACTTTCCAGGACGAGAGGGATGTCGAGTCTTCAGCTGATACCCGGCGACCTCAGCACCTCTGTAGTTCGCTAATTACAGCATTACAGCATCCAGAGTTCCAGTGTAGCAGCAGACCACCTGGAGGTCCTGTGAAGAGAGCCTCAAGCCTCCGACAACGTACAGCTAGACCCGGCAGTATATTCGACGTGTTCTAGTGACTTCATTTGCATCTAATTTCCGACACCTAGATTTGACACCTTGGTCGTTTCTCAATTAATCTCATTTTAAACGTAACTTCACACCAATATTTAAGAACCATAAATAGCATATGTTTTTCAATTATTATTATTTCATTTATATGCAAATTTCCACTATTCACGTAACACCACTAAATTTACTTTTTATAATTACTCTTCATACAGTAACCCAGGGCAGTGACGTGCTAGCTGGACTATCAGTCTGGGCAGACCATCCAGCAGTAGCGGTCCTGGTATTTACTGCAACGAGGGTAGGCGCCAAGAACCCCATGAGAACACATCAATACAATAGCAAGGAGGTTTATTACAGTGGCTACCACAACTAGGAGCCTGTAGTAGCAAGCATTTAGTTGTTTCAGTGTCGCCACAACTAGGGGCCAACAGTTTACTTTCAGTGGCGAGCCAACTTAGGGGCTTCGACGAGGGTCGACACACACTGGACGAGCTACAAAAGTGAAATTGTGTAGTTTGCTGTAGCATAGCATACTAGTACGTCGGAACCACAACAAAATGGCCGACGAAGGTATGTATTTCCTGAGGCACAAAAAGACCAGCTCCGACAAGGAGGAAACGTCAGTCGAGGGCCAGAAAGAAATGCTAGGCTGTGTTGACAACGAAAACAAAGAGGATACACCCACACTAAGCGTTGAGGCAGGTCAAGAAATCAGCTTTGCTCCCGAACCCGCGCGCATAGAGGAAAGTAACGCGTCTGCACCAGTTGTGCAGGCAGCTAAAGAAAACACGAACAATATTTCCATGGAGGATTTAATGCGAGCATTTAATGTGGTTACTATACAAATTAATACTGCGTTAGAATCACAGCGTATGGAACAGGCAAAAACATTATCTGACGAGATGGTTAGGCAGAGGTCAGAAGCAGCAGAACAGGCAAAAACATTATCTGACGAGATGGCTAGGCAAATTAATAATGTGTTAGAATGTCAGCGTACCGAAGCGGCGGAACAGTCTAAAAATTTGTCTGAAGAGCTAGCGCGACAACACTTTGAATTGATAGACAAAGTAGAAGCTAAAATTGGTGACGTAACCAGACAGCTAGCTACACAAATTCGCGACACGCAGGAGGAAGTTCATAACATTCGCGAAACGGTAATGAACAGATTTGAGGAAATTGATGCGCAAGTAACCGAGTTACAACAACACGTAATCAACACGGAAACTACGTGCATAGAGGTCGCAAAACGTGCTGCAGAGGAACAGTTCAACAGTTACGTTCAACTTAGCGAAACACAATTCGCTAACGTAAACACCGCGCTACAACGACATGAAGCGACTAGTGCAGACGACATTCGAACCGTGAATATAAAATTGATCCAGCTCGAGAACTGCGTGCAGCATTTGTCATTGTCTGGAGCGGCAGCGCATACACCGATAAACGTTGACACAACAAGCGCGTCTGCGGCGGAAACGATGACGTCAGCGCAGCGAGACCCGTCCGCGTCGTCACACCAGGCTACGCCTACTTACCTTTCACAAGACGTGATTACCAACACTGCAACCGGACAACAAGTAATATTAGTGGATACAGCAGCTTTAAACCACCCTGCTAGGCATTGGTCAGAGGAAATGCCTGTATTTTCCTCAAAATCCACGGAAAATCCACGTAAATTTATAAAATTATTTGAAGAATACGCGGAGAGATTCAATCTTTCGGACACAGAAAAATTGCGATGTTTGAACAACTGCTTGAAAAGTACCGCATATTATTGGTGGGAAGTTCACCAAACTTCCATCTCATCATTTGGACAGTTTAAAACAGCCTTCCTACAACAACACTGGAGCTTAAAAATTCAGGGGAATTTACGCGCTCAGTTACACGGCGAAAAGTATGATCCTAAGAAAAACAAAACACTTGAGGCTCATTTAAGCGACATGTTCGAGCGTACCCGCTATCTAGACGTTGTCATGAGCGACGATGAATTCGTGGCAATGATTCTAGGCCAACTTCCGATGCGCTACCAATTACATCTGACAGGTAGAAGCTTTGACGGCATAGCAGATTTCCGGGAACAGCTACTCGCATATGACAGGCTCGACCGTCAGAATAGAAGTAGCCAGCGAGAGGAATCTGAAAAATCACCGGTGAACCGACAACCACCGCTGTATCAGCCTTGGAATCAGCGGCGTAATGAAAATTACCCGGACAATAACCAACGTAAACAGCCGCACGTGAACAGTCTAATTTGGGGCAAGAATAAGCCGGCCCATAGACGAAACACTTGGTATTCAGGCCGTGACAACAACGATGTTTACCATAGAGGTTCGAAGTCACGCGAGTATGAACGCTCAAAACACAACCGCTCGTGGCGTAACAGCGAGGAACGCGGAGAATACAGACGCGGAGGAATTATTTATGATTCAACGCCTAGGCGAGAAGGTAGGGGCGAACAGTCTAGAACCCCGCCTACCTCACCGAGACGGCCACCCAGGTCACCGCGCTATAAGGACGACAGACATTCGCCCAAATATTCGAGTAAGAACTACGACAACTCGAAACATTATTACGAAAATCGAGGAGAAGCGAAGTCATCCGGTAGTCCGCGGAACCGACAGCCACACAAACCAAACTCCCCTAGCAAGTTATCGGTTAACCAACTGAGAAGTGAAGCCGCCGGTAATGAAGCTATTCAATTCTCACAAAATGCATTCCAGAATCAACCTTCATCTTCATCACAGTACGCAGGGTATTTTGCAAGACAAGAACCCGTCAATCCTATCACCTACTATGCAAATCCACAAGGCATAGAACCGATACTGGCTAAGTCTACGTCCAGTACCGTGACGTTTAGCGCCGGTAATAGCCAGGAAGATAGAAAGTTAAACTAGAAGAGGTCGGTGATGGTACGCCCCGAGCACCGATCGTGAATAGTAATAAGGGGTTAATCCTAGTCCAAGACAGTAAGAGTATGTGTACAATAGTAATGAATGAAAATGAGAGAGATTTCTTGTCAAACGAAGATGACATTGTTACTAAAATTCCAGAAGCATTTTGTCCGGAATTAAATTTATTTGTTTGCGGATTACTCACACCTGTGTTATTGGATAGTGGTGCTGAGATAAGTTGCATTAGCGAAAGTTTAGTATCTGCAATTGAAGATACAGCTTTTAAATTACCTATATTACCCATTTCAAGTCTCAAGATATTAGGAGTCACATCTAGAGCAAGCCCAGTAGTGAATCGACAGGCAATGATTACTATAGAAGGATTGGGACACACTAAAACAGCTAACCCATTGATTGTTAGAGGTCTAGCTAAACCAGTCATTCTAGGAACAGACTTCTTAACAAAGTATGGCATTATACTAGACTTTGGAGGATGGTTAGTAACTACTACTGACAGCACAGTACCAAACACTACAACAAAATGGCAGGTATCTGATAAATTACTCGGATTGCTACAGCAAGAGATAAGGCTACACCAGATATCTAATGTGAGTGAAGGAAAATCTTTAATGGCCACATCCGAAGATTTGTTGCAAGCCGTTTTAGAGGTAAAGACGATCGAGAATAATCAGAAGCAGGAGTTGTATAATTTATTGGAAAACCATAAAATTGTATTTTCAGATAAACCAGGTCGGAACAACTTGTATGAAGCTAAAATAGTTGTGAAAGCAGGAGAACCGTTCCACAAGAAATCGTATCCGATACCTGCGAAGTATTTTCGGGAAGCCGAAGAATATTTAAATTTAATGTTAGACTGGAAAGTAGTTCACAGAGAAGCTAGTCCATTCGCTAATCCGATGGTCTGCGTAAGAAAGAAGGATGGTAGTGTAAGGCTATGTTTGGACGCGCGAGAAATAAACAAAATAACTGTAAGAGATCGTAAAAGTCCGCAAAACACGAGCGATATACTGAGATTATACCAGGGAGTCAAGTACTTAACTACTCTTGATTTATCTGCAGGCTATTGGCAGATTCCGCTCAAACGAGAGTCACAGCAGTACACCGCATTTCTTTTCAGAAATCACCAATACGTGTTCAAAGTCATGCCATTCGGACTTTGCAATTCGGTGGCGGAGTTCACTCGTTGTTTAGATGCGACATTGGGTCCGGAATGCAAGAGTTTTGCACGCGCATACGTGGACGACATATTGATAACTTCCAGTACGTTTGAAGAACACATGCAACATCTAAACATGGTAATATCGAAACTGAGAGCCGCAGGAATGACAATCAAGTTAAAGAAATCGCTATTTTGCAGGGAAGAGGTACCTTTCTTAGGTCACATACTCACACCTTCAGGTATTAGAACTGCACCTGATAAGCTAAATGCTATCGTGAATTTTCCTACACCGAGGAATGTAAAGCAGCTCAGAGCTTTTATCGGAGTAATAGGTTTCTACAGAAATTATTCGGATCAAGTTGCTAAGATCGCATTACCACTTTTTGCATTACTTAAAAAAAGTAAAGAATGGAACTGGACTGAAATTGAACAACAAGCGTATGAATCGTTAAAAGCCATATTTTTGAACGAACATGTAATTCACCATCCAATCCAAGGACAAACGTTTATTTTGTACACTGACGCATCAGCGTATGCATTGGGCGTGAAACTAGCGCAATATGATGAATTGGGCATAGAGAAAACAGTTGCTATGGCGAGTCGTACTATGAACGCAGCGGAAAGAAATTATACAGTAACCGAGCGACAAGCGTTGGCAATCGTCTGGTCTTTGCAGAAGTTTAGAGATTTATTCCTTGGCGAGAAAATTAAATTAATGACAGATCATCAGGCACTGACGTGTCTAAAAACTGGCAAGACATTCGGTAGCAGATAAACGCGCTGGTGCTTACTGATCCAGGAATACGACATTGAAATACACCACGTGAAAGGTCAAGACAATATAGCAGCTGACTATTTGAGCCGAGCTCAGGACATGTTAGGCGAGTCGTCAATTCAAAACAGAAATAGTAAGGAGTACCTGGTAGCGAAATTAATCACGCAAGCCATAGAGGAAAATCCTAAGTTACAGGATATATTTCACAATCTTAAGGGAGCGCAAGAAACGGACGAGTTTTGCCAAGCTGTCAAAACTAAATTATTGGAATTACCACAAACTCACAAGATACATCCATTGTATAGTATATCAGAGGAAGGAATTCTCTTTAGGAATAACGCACCTAAAACACCAGTGGAAAAGTATTGGAAACCAGTGATACCAGCTAGCATGCAAAACACTATAGTTCGAGAAATACACGAATTGGTAGGTCACATTGGTTCTCCTAAGCTCTACGAAATGCTACGAAGACAAGTTTACTGGAATAATATGCCGAAGTGTATATTAAAAATAGTGTCTACGTGTGACCTATGTCAGAAATCCAAACACGCTAACGAAAGTATGGAAGGGACATTTCAGCCAATTTTACCTGAAAAACCTCTACAGCTAGTCTCTATTGATCTGTATGGACCCCTACCCACATCCAAGGCAGGCGTAAAATACGTTGTAGTAATTATGGATATATTTTCCAAATATACTAAGCTTTTTGCTATTAAGCAAGCAAACGCTGAGACCGTGTTAAGGAAGATGAAATCATTCATTTCGCAAATAGGAAAAGTAGAGTGCGTTTTGTCAGACCGTGGAACGCAATTCACCAGCGCTAAGTGACAGCGAGGTGTGCAAATTTTAGGGGTGATCCCTACTACTTCTTCTGTCCGTCATCCTCAAAGTAATCCTGTGGAGCGTCAGATGAGGAATATAGGAAATATGCTTAGGGCGTATTGTCACAATGCACAACAAAGCTGCCGAGATTATATACCGTTGGTAGAATGCATCCTTAATCATACAGTACACAGTTCGACAGGATTAACACCCCATGAAATTATTACTGCGGAACGATCAGAGGCGTTACCGATTACCATATTACCCGACCACGATAATAACACGAAAGAACCGGAAACGATAAGCGAAGATATGAGGGAACAAATAGAGAAGTTTGTTACAGCTAGTCTACATCTAGCTGCAGAACGTCGAAGTAAGCTACAGAAGCCGAAACGAATAACGAAGTTAAATATAGGAGACCTAGTGCTTAAACGAACTAATCCTGTTAGTGACATGTGGAAACAGGTGACGAAGAAGTTGTTTTTATTATACGAAGGACCATTTCAAGTTTGTGAACGAATAAATGAGAACTGTTACACTCTCAAGGAAACTGACAGTGACAAGGTCATCGGAAGATTTAATTTAACACAGCTAAGGTTTTATAAGCAACCTAAGGCTTAGATACGCTGATCTATAACGTATATTTAAGAGATGATGTTTGGTCAAGTCATCAGTGACATTCGACATGAAGTAGATTTATTGTTTGGCTATAATTAATGTTTATCCCAACAGTAAGGGAGTACTATGTTGCATCGCTAAAACAAGCACGCATGCTTGAGGCTAATTTAGTGTCCACTGTGTCGGAGTACCAGTGAGGACATTTCTGTGCGTAGAGCACTTATCGACGATTTCTGTTGTCCACTGAGCATGTAGGCCAGTGCGGACATTTGTCGCGGATATGCGATTTTCGTCGTCGATGTTTGTCACACCTATAGGTGATGTGAATTTTTATTAGCCAGTGCGTAAGATTTGAGCCATGCCACATAATTATTTAATTATTGAAATTATTGAAGAATTTGATATCTACTGTATGTCTACGTCATGGAAGATTTGAAGATCATGAAGATAACTCGTTAAGATCCAGTAGCGTTCGTCGAGAGGCGTCATCTAAGAGAGAAGAGCCAGCTGTTAGTCAGGCGAAACACGTCACTGTCACATACACTATTATTAATACCTGAGATTCTTTTGAGATATAGTTCACGTTACCGTTCTTCCTTCAACTTACTTACATATCTGAACACCGTTCTGTCACTATTGCACTGACACATACACTACTTCGTTTCATTTCTCCTAGCTTCGACATTCATATTATTTTCTATTTAGGAATTGTTCCTACCCTACATGCTAAGCTAAACAAAGAGATAGTATTTTATTACTCTTGTTATAAATATATGAAACTGATGAGATTTCATTTAATTGAATTTGTCATTTGGCACATGCTTATTACCAAAGAAAAAGCTTGCCTTATGAGCTAATTTTGAGTATCATTATACTCAACCATTAGTATTGAGCTTATAATAAAGACTTTTCAATACTATTATAAACAATTTTGCCTAAGCAGAGAACAACCATTTATTTAAAATATTTTTGTCAGACAAACTAAAGGAAGTGAACACTAGTGAGTGCATTTTCGTCGACAACGAGAAAGTGTTCAAGAACACGAGTGTGTATACGTGATAACTACGTAATGTTTTATTTGTGATTCATAACTTCGTGCATTATCTGAACGGAAAACATTGTCAGATATTTTGTCAACGATCTACGAATTTGTCAATAACATTTCTACGTACTTGTGTCTATTGTACATGTTTATTCTATTATTTTATTAATCTTTATCTACAAAGGAAAACAAAAACACTAAGTCACTTTATTCAGGACTAGATACTGATGATATGTGATATTGTGTATATATAATATAAGAATTTGATTTGTTTTAAATAATTAATTGATGTTGATTGAAAAGATAACAACATGTTACCTATTAGTCTAAAACAAGGGATATGTTTAATTTTATTATCTTGAATATTATGTTAATAATTATTACTTTTATGATATGCTGAATGTAACGTCATGAAACTTATCTCACACAGACTCTGATAGACTTTCAACGAACAGAAGTGAGAAATTTATGAATTGTTATTCAAGAAAAACATAGTCATGTTAACTCAATGTATATTTAGAAAGTTTATTTTGATTTTTCTGGAAGAAAAGATCACAACAAACATTGACGCGGCTCTGTAACCAGTACAACTGTTTACAGTGATATATTATTATTTTTATTATGATTGTAATATTAATTGTATATTCCATGAGGGAATATTATGTATTTAATTGTTTTGATTGTAAAGAGGACAACCAAGGCATAACAAATATGACACATCTTATTACCATAGACGACACACTTTCAACTTCAGGGTCTTCTAAGAATTATTCCTTGGAAACTTTATTCATTTGGTCTTAGTTCGATTCTTTTACACTCCAACATCCACGTTTTTATTTCACTATGCAGCTTATTCTGTTTGCTGATATCGATAACTCCTTGGTTGCTAGGGAGGCCAGTAAATAGATATTAGGAGGAAGAAGGGAGACGCCATCGCCATCTTGCGGAAAGAAGACGTTTCTCGGGCTGGGGCGAACCAAAGCCTTGGTTGCCGCCCGAGAAATAGAAGATTTCGCGTCATCCGCGATCGTGTCCTGCTTAGCATTCTCCTCTCTACGAGTTGAGAGAATTGTATCTGGATTAAATAAATCCTAGATAGGGAGTATCGGGGACTACGAGTGCCAACTTCCGCGTCGGTCCCGTTTTCGTCTCGTAGTGGTTCCAGACATCTGAGGGCAGCGCCAGCTGAGATTCGACCACGAAGATTGGTGAGACCAATCCAGAATTAGACCAGACTTTCCAGGATGAGAGGGATGTCGAGTCTTCAGCTGATATCCGGCGACCTCAGCACCTCTGTAGTTCGCTAATTACAGCATTACAGCATCCAGAGTTCCAGTGTAGCAGCAGACCACCTGGAGGTCCTGTGAAGAGAGCCTCAAGCCTCCGACAACGTACAGCTAGACCCGGCAGTATATTCGACGTGTTCTAGTGACTTCATTTGCATCTAATTTCCGACACCTAGATTTGACACTTTGGTTGTTTCTCAATTAATCTCATTTTTAACGTAACTTCACACCAATATTTAAGAACCATTAAAATCATATGTTTTTCAATTATTATTATTTCATTTATATGCAAATTTCCACTATTCACGTAACACCACTAAATTTACTTTTTATAATTACTCTTCATACAGTAACCCAGGGCAGTGACGTGCTAGCTGGACTATCAGTCTGGGCAGACCATCCAGCAGTAGCGGTCCTGGTATTTACTGCAACGAGGGTAGGCGCCAAGAACCCCATGAGAACACATCAATACAATAGCAAGGAGGTTTATTACAGTGGCTACCACAACTAGGAGCCTGTAGTAGCAAGCATTTAGTTGTTTCAGTGTCGCCACAACTAGGGGCCAACAGTTTACTTTCACTAGTAAAACATTTAATTATTTTTATTATTAATAAAATGTATTCGTAATTATTTAACTTAATTGAATTATTCAATACATACATGTTTTCATATTAGTTTTGAATACTAAGTATTTAATTAAATTTGTGTTTTTGATTGAATTTATTGTTTACAACCATATTTATAATATCACTTCAGTCCTTTTATTGTTTTCTAATAATCATTTCCATGCAAATTTAAAGTGGCTTTTTACTACACCAAGCAATTAAACGTGTTTACATAAGTTCACGCACCCATATTTATTATATTTTTATTAAATTTATGTTTAACGTTTGAACATTTTTGTTTCAAAAATTTAATATACCTTAATTAAAAAAAAATGTACAGTATTACGTCCTAATAGCCCTGAAGTTTCATGTGGAAACGCGTGGAGAAATTGCGGGAGCCAGATGTGTTTTTATTTCATTTATAAATTCTGCTAACTGGATGTTACTCCCTTAACTTGGAAGATGACCAAACAGTAAACTACAATAAACTATGATATACAGTAATTGCATTAGTTTTCGAAGTAAGAACATTATACACAGTAACCTTATTAGTGAAAGTTTTTATTGAAGCCGCAGTCCAGAGCCGCTAAGATTATGTGGAGAGATGAAGCAAAACATTTTCCCACGGCAAGCTTCAACCAGATAAGTCACAAAAATAAAGCTGCTGTAAGAGAATTAACGTTCCGTTTTATAGACCCATTTAAAATTTAAAAAAAAATATCTAACAAATATATTGAGCGGGTAATGACCACTCAGAATAGACAAAAATAATAAGCAAATAAATTTTTATGTATATAATTATTTAAACATTTGTCAAAGACTGAAATAATTCAGAAACATTATATAGTTACTAGCTACACGACCCGGCTTCGCACGGCTATACTAATGGAAAAAAATTAGCCACATCTCCCATTTACAGTAATAGTAAATAAAAAAAAATTCAGTGAAAATTTATTACAATGCTGTATAATGTACCGGAGAGAAAATGAATAGCACCGATGGTTTCCCGACCCGTGCACGCAACGTACAACTGATGTACCCGTACTTCGCTACGGCAGTCTACAGGCAGATCACTCTTGCGCCGCTCATTATACATGCCCTTCCTTGTGGGTACGCCACTGCCGTGCGATGCCCATTGCCATGGAGACACAGAAGGCATGAACAATGCAAAATCATGTTCTCATGCAGACAAAGTACCCACTGTTGCCTGGTTTTAACCACCCATGGGATCTAATTTTCGGAAAAATGTCATCCTGCGTATCATAAGGAACATTACTGTGAAGTTTCAAGTCTGTAATATATATATACTTGAAAAAAAAGGCAATAAAAAACAAATTAAACACAGAGAGAGGAAAAAAAACAATAGTTTAGGTTTGCGATTTAAAGTGATAAAAAGTATTTAAATACTAATTTAACTCTTATGAGGGTACTGATTGCTTCGTTGTTAATATCACACGGGTGTTTTTTACTTGTATGGGAAAATTAAGAATGATAAGGCATCTAGTGCGTGGCAACAATGTTAATAGGCAATAGGAAATAAACTTCTAGCGCCTGCGGCATTGTCAACACACACTTCGTACGTGTACTGCATGTTGTATCTAACCCCCTCCAACGCATTTGATTCTAAATTGGACTTTTAGTAAGGATCCCTAATGTTATTGATAATATAGTTTAGCCTATAGCCTTCCTTGATAAATGTACTATCCAACACTGAAAGAATTTATTCAAATGGGACCTGTGGTTCCTGAGATTAGCGCGTTCAAACAAACAAACAAACTCTTCAGCTTTATAATAATAGTATAGATAAAGCTATGGGACAATTTCATAGCAGCAGTAATGCAAACCGACTGCAAAGACTATTATTTTAACTTTAATTCATATAAGTAGTTTGTCTATGTAATTTCATTTTATTTTCTCATAGTTCATGTTAACTGTTTTAATGTTACAATTTTGTTTAGTTTATGGTTGGTTATAAGTGTTTCTCATTTTAAGATTGATAGGAACTATGATCCCAGGCCATAGTAAAATTTAATTATAAATTCTGATTATTAAGAAAGTTTGGAAGACGAGAGTCTAAAAAAAATTCACCTGATAGAAATGTGAAATAAATTTCATTACCAGTATAATTTTGAGTGTTGCAAGCTTATTAATCATGGCAATCATGGTATTTCATGCTGAATTAAGGCCTCAAGATAAAATTAAATGATTGCGATAATATCTGTGATGAATTTAATTATTACTACGAGCGAGATTGATGTGCCTAACGCTAGGACTGAAATGAGCTGAATATCTTAACCATTTCCGAATATTAGCTTGACCAAATATCTTGTGTGGTCACAGAAATTGACACTATTGAAATAGTTGCAAATAAATTTGTTTCTCCTCATATCTTGTGTTAAAACTAGTGGTCCTATAGATTATATGATTATCTAAATCTACCGAACTGAAGCCAAGGTACAGTCTATATATGAGAATATTACAAACCCAAATTTAGTGTCTTTATAATTTTCATAAACAATAATATTCAATAAGAATTGAACTTTTGTTAGAATCCGGACCCAACATAACTTCCTGTAATTATACCTACAAAGTATAATTTAAAGCATGTATTTGGTTCCTTATATATTGATATGCTTTGTGTGTTGTGCATGTCAAAACAGTAATATAATTATTCTGAAATTATAATTTATCAAAACATACTTGTGTTCTAACATCACTGATCAGTCAGCTGTAGAACTAAGTATATATATATATATTTATATATATATATATGATCACAAACACTTTAACTATTCACCTATTTGACACACCCACATGCAAACCCCATTTTTATGTATACATATATGTAGGTATATATATCCTGTATATAAATAATAATTATGCAAGAGGAACTCTAAATAGTCACTGCATTGTAATTGAACACCACCAGAACACACCTCTACAATATGTACGTAGAATGAACATTTATATTACCTAGCTGGGTAATATTTCGGTTGAAACCTTGGCCACTCCTGGTTGTATAATGATTATTCGGCTTTTGAAATTAATATTTTATGTACATATTTCCAAAGACACAAATTCAGAGCCCATTAATATTTTTATAAGAGATAATATTTTAACTCCGTTATCAAATCTTATAGTATTAAGAATTATTATGGCTTAATTTTAAAATAATATTTTTTTAATATTACAGAAGAGGTTAGTTTACCACCCTTCTATATTTTTGATTATATAAGCATTAAAACAAAAAAAACTGCAATTTTTAAAAAATTTTGATTTGTGATGAATTTTGGTTTCTAAAAATATCATTCCCCTTCTATTAATAGGCCCTATTGTTTGATTCATTAAAATTTATTAAAACTATTTCACATGTTTTTGAATGTGCAAAAGTAAAAAAGTTGGTATCACGTTCTGTGACTTCCAAAACGGCTTGCCGAAAGAATGGTTTAATTTTAGAACAGCTGCCGATGTCGCTACTGCGACTAATATCCCCCAGGTAGTGACATATAACACACCTGGCAGTCCCAATAACTTGCCACAATAACTTGAACACACAGTACATACAGGATATGCAATGGGCATGTAATGCAGGCATTGAACATGCAGTAGTGTGAACTCAGGCCTAGAAATCATAATTCGTGAAATAACAACAATTACTTTTAAAATTCTCAATATAATTTATTATTGTTATTTATACAAATTCAGGTAAAAACAAGCCATTATAGTATGTAGCCAGCTTCCCGCAGTTCTTTAAGTATGGACGATACTTATTTGATGTGCGAATAGTTTCCTGCACAAAGCGAAGCATGTAGAAGTCTTAACCTGTCAACCAATATGTTAGCATCTTCCCATGATGAGCAGTTAATCTCTTCTGCTGCCTTCTTCCTTCCATCAGCATCCTTCAATTTAAGTTCTTCGTCGCGATCGGAAAAGCTTGTAACATCACTCTTCCTTAGTCTTTATCAATGTTCTCTATCCCGTAAATGGGCTTGCTTTAAATGTTCTACCTTGTCTTTTTAAGCTGTCAATTCGTGTTCACAACCAGCTACACTAATTACAGCTTAACGTTTTGCGAAATGGGTTTTTAACACAATCATTATTCTCGTGACGTCTAGCATTCCTTCTCAGGTCAAAATTCTTGCTGCAGTATCTACAGCAACTATATCCTTGCTCAACACAGAAGAAGTTCACAAGCTGGCAGAATGTTTTGTAAATTTTTCTTTTTTTTTGTTTATTTAATTATTAAAAATTATTTTGTAATTTTTTTATATTCAGGAAGTTAGTTTTATCCATGTGCTCCTGATTATTTCTGCCAATATATTGTTGGTTTTCCTGGCTAGACATCTGTTATTGATCTCCGAGTGCTTCTGGTTATTTGTGAGGAATCGATCTGTGCAGGAAATATTTTTTTACTTAATGATTCATGCAATTTTATTCAGAGTTACATTTAATTTGTCAATTTCTGCTACAAAATCAACACTTAGAATATTTCTATCAGGTGGAATTCAAACTAATTACCATTACTCAGTCCAATAATATGTGATAAGACGATTGAGAATCACTATAATGCAAGACGAACTTCCTTCTCCTTGTTGACTAGCGAAGCCCTCCTCTTGCGATGCGAGAGAGCATCCCGCATCCCACATAAGAAAAGAATAATATTTGCCACTCCGCTACACGTGGCGTCATCTGTTGTTGAAAAGCACAAGTATAAAATATAAATACGAACTATTGGAATCTATTCATATAATTTAGTTCTTTTAAACTTATTTAAAATTAATTATTCTCGTTGTTTGGTAATCATTTTTCGTGTCTATTCAGGTTACGTTTGGTTACAAAACTAATATTATTTTATATATTAAGTGTTTTATTTGCAGTAAACTTAATTAAAACAATTTTTAATATGAACATGTTTATGGTTCTTGCGCTAATAGCAAGTATAAATGACACTTTGTCAAGATAGAACGAAGAGGGTCAGAGCTCAAAGGATGGTAAGAAATAAGAGTAATAAAAATTCTCGCGTGTGTAGGTTTTACAATGCATGACATTGGAGGAAGAAATTAATGAACAGCATTCAACAAAAATAAAAGAAAAACCAAGAAGAAAAAAATTGTGCCTTGCAACTGCACTTTGACAGAGGAGACAGAAACACGGGAAAATACAAGCGACGAACATTTTCGTGTTAGTTTTATTGCGAAAACAGTTATTTTGCGAGGCCGTGTTTTTACACGTAGCGAGTTTCAAATGTCATGTGAATCACTAGTTTCTTTTTACAGTATTTACCAATATTTCATAGCTCTGTTAGTTTACTGAGGGCTATTTCTTACATACGTTGATTCTTGGAGCTTTATTTTGTGTGACCACAAAATTGAAAAAAAGTAGCCTAAAAACAGCGACATATCTGATTTTAACGAATAATTAAAAAAAAATTAAAGTACACACACGTAAGTGATAAAGAAATTAATAAGTATTACTTAAAATAAATATATATTTTAAAAAATTTAATTTTTTGTAAAAAACACCAGTAAGCTATAAAATATTTTTTCTCTGTTTTTTTTTTCTTTCATTAAAAATTTTAAACTCAAGAACACAGTCAAAAGAGCCAAAAACGTTTATTACAACCATCGTGTAACATTTTAAATTTACATTTTGGAAACAGACAAGAGAAAGAAATTTTTTTAAATTTTCTTTATGAAATTAAATTTATACTTAGAATTGATAAGCCAGACATAACTGGTCGCTGGTTCTGGACAGCAAACTGAAGAGTTAAGAGTGAAGAATTTCTATGCTAAAGTAAGCGTCCAGGCTATTGTCGGTTGTATTTTTGGACACAAATGGCATTGTAATAAATCTTCATGAAATTTTAGAATAAATTAAACGGCGAAAAGTGCATTAATAGATAATTTTGGATTATTGGAAAATGTATGAGGAAAATGGACATGTAGTTTCCCACAAGAGGTATGTAATGGGGCTGATACCCACAGGAACCGGTTGCCCTGTCCAAGGGATAGACCTGAAAAATGTGTGGTGTGAGATGATACGGGGTATGGAGCAATGACGCGATGAATCAGGAGGAAGCAGGAGTGCCTCGGGAAAACCCATAGGCTACGGAAACGTCCGTCACGTTTACCACTTTGAGAAAAATCAGAGATCGACCCCCCATCCCCCCCCCCCCCCCCCCCCCCGAGAACTGAACCTCGGTTGCCTCGGTAGGAGACGAGTTTTCCAACCACCCAAGTCTCCAGACTTTATAAAGACTGGCCAAATATTATTATGAACTCCAAAATTATTTTAACCCACTCAATAATGAATGTTTAAAACTTGTTTGAATATTTTGCTTTTCTTTTTTTTACACTATTCATGCCCGAACGTCATCTTCCCATAGTTGTAAACTGGTGTGTGACAATTTCGACAGCAGGATGTTCACAGAGACGAAAACGATTACGCTCGCAGAGGAGAAAGTTGCATTGTTTGCCGGCTCGCTGCAAATATTGCAGCAATTTACCGACCACAGCTAAACACTCAGGGGAAACTTTTCTAGACGTGACAGAATGCCGTTTTCTTGGTGAGGAACGTATTGTGAGAAGACGACTGCTTTTTATATCTTGTGAATAAATGTCACGATTTCAAATGATATTTCTATGCTAGGACATTTTAACTATAATGCGTTATGTTTTTTTTTAATTTTTATGGGATTTTTTAAATCATGATTCGGAAGAAAAAAATCCGCATATAATTTCTAATTGATTTTTACACGCATTTAGTATATAAAATATTTCTTTAAAAATAAAAGAGGCAGGATTTGTATCTTATATTATTGTGTACTAACGTTTATATACCAGAATATCGTAGGCTACATACAACGCAGAAATTCACCACAAATAAAAGTTTCCAAATTTTTGTTTTTTAAACTTAATCGGTATATCTCTAATTAAAAATGATGTGGTGATGTTAACTATCAAGGGATCGTATCATGAATTTCTGTTAATATAATGGTTCTTAAAATGTTAAATAAATTTTCATTTCGTAATGAAATAATATAATACCAAAAGTATCAAAGAAACATTATTTTTTCAATTATTCATAATTAAAAAATTACAAATTTTAAAACAAATGAGAAAAGAGGGATCTTTTTTTTAGATTTTATTATTAAAGCAGCTATATGTTTTATAAAAATTTTATTTCAAAACATATATTATTACTAAAGTAATTAAAGAAGTAATTATTTTGGTTATTGAATTAATTAATATTTTTTATAGCTTTGCAATATTTTCTTATAATTTCTCATTTTTTTTATATAGGAGACATTAATTGGTATAAGAGAATAATTATTTTGTTTAAGGTATACGGAAAATATCTTATGCAAAAAAAATTGAGAAAATTTATTTCTTTAAAAAAACTGAAAACTATTTTTATTTGGCATATTTTAGTATGTTTACATTAAGTTAAGTATATGTATTTTATAACAATATTATTCTTACTGCATCCATAAGGAACTAATGATACATCTAGAATATTATGTTCATAAATGTTTGAAAATTGGTTTTTTCTTTGCTATAAAATATAAATTATATATTTTTATTTTTATTGTTAAAGAGTAAATTTTTCACATCAATATATTTGTAAGAGAATAAAATAATTTCAAATTGTCAAAAATAAATTAAAATATATTTAATTTTGTTTCAAGTAAATTTTTTAATGTGACTTTTTTGATTGTTATTTTTTAAGTAAGATTAAACATTGTATAAAAAACATAATACTTAAAACTATTACAAATTAGTTCTGTGGGATAATTTAATTTTCATACCAAAACATTCTAGTACGAAAAAAAGTGTAATGATGTTATTGAATATGTAAAGTTACTGTTATATATACTTACGTATATTTACATATAAAAATTTTCAAATCGTAATCATATATTAAAATAATTAGAAGTAAATATTAATTATTTGTTTTGAATTTATACGCTTGTATGCTTTATCTACAGAATATTGCCAAGATTATTTTTTATCATAATTAATAGTACATCATTTGACATAATTTTATAGCAGAATCTACTGAAACATATCATTCGGAGAAAGACTCTAGTGATTCTTCTGTTATTTTAATGGTATTTTTAACGCAATAGTTTATGTAATAAAAAATCAAGTTTTTATTATGAGGAATATAATACACATTTTTTTGTGTAATGCTTCATAAAAAACAAGAAATTTTCACCCAAATTAATTGTAGCCTGTTGTTTAGGTTCGTTCCTAACTTTAAAAATGTCTTAAAATTGTATTTATATAAGTTTTTTAATAATTTGTTCTTCCTAAAGTTACTTAAAAGTGGATATTACTAGTCATGTGTATAAAATTAACTGATATATTTAAATTAACATTAAAAAAGGTTTCAATGTTTTATTTTAAATAAATATAATCTGAAAATAAACATAATATGAAATTTTAAGGAGTTTCAATTAAAAATTAAATTAGAGTATTACAATGTATTTTAAACAATAAATATCATGTGACAGAAAAGTATTTATTTCGTGTACGCAAAAGGACGAATCCTAAACGAGTTTAATAACTAAGGGAAAAATACATTTCTAAAATAAATTCCACTAAAACATTTCCTAGAACAAGCAAAACTCTCCCTTAGACGGATTGTAATAAAAAGTTCTTCTCGTTAGTTTTGATTCACAATCATAGCTTAAAATAAAGTTATTCTATAATATAAATAACAAAATTAATGCCTGAAACATTTTGGTTGATCAAATTTTTAAAAAATTTCATTTCCTAGTACTTTTTTTTTCTTTGTATGCATACTAGCATACACAAAATTATACAAATAGCTCATTTTTCTTGGTTTACATAATTTTTTAATCCAGATAAATCGTTTCGAATTTTAAAAAGACTTTTAATATAAAGCGCTTAACCACATGTATTGAGAAATTTCAAACTTGGATGTAAGCATATAAACGTACCGTTAACAAGGTTGTACAGTTAAAGAGAACATTATTCTCTAAAGACTATGCCGAAAACAAAATTTGCGATCAAATCAGCAGTTCGTAGTAACAATGAAGTAGAACTGTTAACGATCGAGAATGGGCAACACGAGCTAGTTAGCCATTTTTTCCCCAACAGTGTTACCAACATATTTTCTTGGTAAAAAATGTATAAAAAGTACTAATGGTGAGTCTCGCTTGGTTCTTAGAGTCTGAGTGGGGCTGCATCGAGGAGGACGAGTGAGAGAGACGGCTGCGATGAGAGATCTCGTCTTAGATCCGTGGAGACTTTCTCCGCGAGAGCCCGTGGACCACTACGACGGCAGCAGGACAGATAACAGGGACAGAGAGGTCATTTTGGCTTGCCGCCAGCTGAGCGCTCATTGTCTCCAGGGCCCTGGAGTCCTGGAGTCCCGTCAGAACTGGCAAAGTCTCGCCCATTCTCCAATAACAACTGGGGTCTGAGGTGGAACTAAAAAGTTATTTGGCGTTGAGCTATATGTTACCAATTTAATTAATGTAAATTCAATTGTTCATTTTCAAAGCACTCTGGCTTTGGCCTGATAGTCAAAGCTGCAACGGGAAATATTGCTTCTACATTAAGTATAAAAAGAACGTGTCTGGAAATTCTAACTGCGGGATTGATCGTTATGAAACGATATTTTATCATACTAAAACACACAAAAAATTTAATTTGCTAATTTTTATAACGTGTGCGTCTTAATTATTTACATAAGAATAAAGGATCAATCTGCAAAACATCACGAATATGGCATTCCCTTTTTTTTTGGCACAAAATGCTGTGACATTTTCAAGTTACTAGAGAAAAAAAAAATTGCTGTTGCAATTCAGTGCACTAACATTTTTAACGCGTACACGTGTGTTAATAATCTGCAAATATATTTAAGCTGTATTTGCAACAGGCTTTAAACAAATGGGTTTGTATATGAATCCTGTGATTGAAACACGAACATTACAAATAGAATTGTAAAGTTTATCAGAACCAAAGCATGTTTCGTAAAAATTATAATGTTTTACTAGCCCTGACATTGTCTTGAAAAATCTTGGGTTTGTTAGTAAATACCATTAGTAATGTTAAAAAATATTAACGCATGCCAAATATTTTTTTTTATTACACAACATTTATATCTCAAATAGTAATTAGATTTTTCATAATTTGTATTTTGATGGGACAAATATTTGCACAATTTTTTATTGCCAGTAGTTAAGCGTTACCACAAATAATTTTTTAATACATTTTTTGAATTAACTGTAATTTGTGTTGGTAGAATAAACTGGAGGATCCTGCGCCTGGTGTTGGAGCCGATGTCCAGCATTTTAGATTTATGACCTCATAGTCGCCATCTTGGACTCATAATACCTCAAAATCTCAAAATTTCTGAATATTAATAAACATATCCCTATTTCTAGATAATAATTCCCGTCTTGAGGGAAAATTTCCCGTTATAATCTTTAAAAAATCAAAAATTTTAAATTCGAAATAACTCAAAAGATGTTTACCTTTGAAGGAACAAAAACTCCCCACAGAGGATAAAAATTTTCCATCGACTAGCCTCTAATAAACCTCTGTAAGGAAGCTTTGACCTTAACCATGACCATAAACATGAAATTTTTTTAATTTTAGACAAAATAATTTCCCAAAATTATAAAAAAAAATGGTTTATTTCAAATGTTTAGTAACCATAACCATCTCGGTCTCCGGTTTGATTACCGGCGAGGATAAACATGTAATTTATTAATATAAATATTAAAAAAAATCTTAATTACAATTTTAAATAAAATTTTAATTAAAACCTTGCTTCCATCACACCCGCTATAACCTCGCACCACCAGACATTATTTTGAATGTGGGGGACAAAATGGGATTTATAAAAAACGCGTAACACACGAAGTTGAAGTTACATAGACCGGCACGGCCATCACGTGCCAAATAACACGAGACAAACAGCACTTATGTCATGTCACTGTATGCCGCATGAATGCGCGCCGCGGAACATAAACATAGTCAAGAACTACGCCAGAGTGTTCACACCATGTGTATGCCCTTAGGTATGCCCTGCCAGGGTGCGGAGTGGCGCACGAGTTACGACCATGGAGCTAATATACAGTAATACATCTGGAGAGGACAAGGGAAGGCCAGCAAAGGATGCAAGGTGAAGCCGGGTATCGGCGTTTATTCCCTGCTTCCTACGCTGGAAGAAAACGAAAACGAGCCAAACTTGTCTCGCGCGGCCGTAAAATCCTCCAAACTAAACTCGCAACAGCTCCGAAACTATCAAAACAATCAAACTGAAAATTTTACTGGATTATCTGTAAACATTCTTCCCCACACCGCTTTAATCTTTTTTTCGAAACATGAATACTTTCATTTTTAAAAATTAAATACCTATTTACTGCCAAATTTTTTTGTGAATACGCAGAGTAAATTTCAACATCGAGGAAAAATTTTTGTTTGCAACTATAGGTGGGGGACACCTGCGTATGAAATTAGGAAGAAGCTTCAAATTTTATTTATATACCACTCTTGACGCATTCAACCCCATACTTTTATTTTTACAGAGAGTTGAAGTGGGAATAATTTTTCAGTGGGTAACACTACCGACATATGTCTTCGTAACGCACTTCTTTTTGTTATTATACTTCTCAAATTTTATAATTTCATACACAACGTTTATAAAAAACTAATTCTTACTTACTTCATTTAATCTATTACAAATCTCTTGTAATATACGTGTATTAGTAGAAGTTAGAAGTCTTTTCAATATCATGTTCATGTTCCAGTCTACTTACTCAACCAACGTAACATGCAAACCTTAGCTAAACACTGGTAGAGAATTGTTTGTAATAACTGTAATGCTATGCATATACTGACAATGTAAGAAACTTTCAATTTTATTAATTGTTTGCATAAGAATTAATAATTTTAAAAAATCATAGAATAGGCCTTTATAGACTGAAAACCTTTCACGTAGTTTCAAGTAGCGTACATAAAAGTTTTTAAATATATATAATTACCAAATATTGTTGAATATATTTAACATTTTTATACATGTTACAACACACATATAATAACAAGCCTATATAGGATATAAAAAGACAGACGCCAAATTTTAGCATTTTGTATTTCTTTTCTCTGTGTGAATAAAATAACAGTTCTTAACGTAGTTGCTAATACATACTGTACTATATTTCTTAAAAAAATACGAAAACCCCTGACATCGTCACCAAACAATGATAAATTTGCAAAATAATTAAGGCACGTCTTTTAATGCTACGAAGCACACTTTTAAGAGAAATGTTTTAAACTTATGTTGGGATTTATCTAATATCTTAAAATCATTGTGAAACCGTTCCTTTGAGGGAAACCTTAATATACCGAACACCATATCATCCTTTAATCGAGTTAGATTTTCGCTTCTTAAGACCCATTTGTCTTCAAAATGCACTGTACACAATGCATGGTTCGGAGACGCAGTCCAATTTTTCCGCTTTGTCGCTTTTTCCCAGATCTGTCGTTGATCGTCACGTTTTGGAAATCTATGAAAAAAGTAAAGAATTATACTTACAACTGAAACAACTTCTCTTTGTTAAATAGTTTTCTTAGGTTTTTCGAAAAGTTCGAAGATTAGTTACTTCCGTTTAAAAAATTTGCCACTTTTTTCTGATGCTTAAAAAGTTTTGGGAATTAATTTAGCTAACAAATTAAAAAAAAATCTTTAATACATGTGAAAAGCAACGCCATCCGGCTTGAAATTCCAACGATTTGTACAGCCAAATGCGCTACAGGAAATCACCATTGTAGCCGCACACCAGCGCCACTCAAACCTCAAGGACAAGTGGGCTGGGGTTGTGTTTGCAGTAGAAATACGCTCTCTTCCTCTTTCTTTTCAACCCTTCTTCGCAACCGGCTGGCTTCGCTCTCGCCCTACACATGTCCACTCCAGATCTTCTTACATGCTCCTTGGTTACGACCAAATTTGTTAGAGGGAGAGGGGAAACTGGAGGTCGGAGTTGCGCGCGGGATCTTCAAAGTTGTGTCGACGTGTCCTTTGCAATACGAATGTACAAGTTTAAACCTGACAAAGACTCCTTTTTTTATTTTTTACGTGACAACGTCTAATAAATCGATGAACGCCGGCTGCACGCACGAAAAAGTGTCCCGTTACGCACATTATCCCGTTACGTTGTGTCTCATTACGCTCCTTGTACGCTTGCGCCACATCTATCCCTCTTCCACTCGATTGGAACAACCATCGATTTGACTTTTTCGAGGCACATTAAACTTGAAACACTCCCATTCGTTTCCTTTTTTTCCTATCATCATTCTACCCTTAATAGAATAACACAGATTGGAAGAAGTTAAATAGCAAACATGTATAAAAGTTATAGTTAAAATAATCTCTTCGTTTAAGTAATAAACATATTTCATTAAATGAGTGCAAATAAAAGTATATTTATCAATTAAATTGTAGATTTCATTTCACTCCTTCTTTGTATTGTAACGCACCTTGTGCCCAAAAATTATATTATTTTAATTTAATAAAAAGGCCTTGGTAACTGCTGGGAAGAATATTACGAAAATTAAAGTTAATTACCAGAGGGGACCCGAGGCGGTGAACAAGACATAATTTACACTCCCTGCACACTAGTAACTTGGGAGTTCGTGGATCGTTATGTAGAAGAAGGTATATGATAAATAAATACGCTATATAAATAACTTAGTCTATAGGTTTTCCTGGTTTATTTTCAAGAGGTTTTGTTTTAGCATTATTTCGACATGATAAAAATCTTAGTAATTAACAAAGTTAAGGGGGCGCCCCAACATTATTTAAAACAATACATATTTCACCTTAACAAACAAATGATTACATAAACAAAAATTTAAAAATTGCACCAAAATTTGATTCTCCCAACGATTACATATATATGAGTTTCCTTGATTTTACATGTTCTTGAGGATTACGTTCTTAAAGATCTGCTCGCTGGTATCTTTTTATTGAATTTAGTTCCTTCTATGCAAGTGGGATATATATATATATAACTCATATCACCTGGGTCTTCCCAGGGTGACGTCAGACCGAGAGGAAAACTCTTCTAAAGGGGGAAATCAGCTGGAGGTCCCGAAGATCAAGCGGGGAGCAATTTCTCTCTCCCGAAACTTGGACCCTGTCTGAAACACAAGTCAAATTCAAAACGAATTAGACCTGCTTCCAGACAGTCATACACAGTCGGCGCGAAAGGCCAACAAACGGGAATTTGGGGGAAAAATCAAAATGCCAGATTACTCACCAAACAGGGTGTGGAAACAGGGCTTCCGGGGTGTCTCGCGCTGACATCAGGATGACGCGCACCGAGAAATCGCGGATGCGCGAAGGAAACCAAATTTAAAAAATATTAAAAATTTAACTACACACGACTTTTACTAAAAACTACATCTGCCTGGCTACTGTACGAATGGGATCACATCCCTTAAGCAACTGACTACATCTTTTAAGCAACCGAAAATCGCCGTTCCCGCGAAAAGCCTTTTAGCGCAGAGGACGCCGAGAAGACGTGGTAAGTAGCCGAGGTCAGAGTACTGAGTGCCCGCGATGGTGGACAAGGCTTCTAATTAAAACGGGCGCTAAAGCCCTAGGGAGAAAGAGGGGGAAGGTTCGGTTCTAAGCCAAAAACATGCGGAGTTGCCCGAGGCGGGCGTGAGAACAAACGACGTGCGCTCTCAACCGGCGGTAAGAGGAAGCTACAAATTATCGACTTCTACAGGCCGCGAGAAGGAAGCATAGGGCCTTATGGCGCCGCGGCGCTGCTCTCTAGTGGCGTAAAGGGGAACTAACTGAGGCGGTGAGCTGACTTGTCACCAGGTGTCACGAGGGTGAGCTCTGCATGCTGGCGACCAGGCCCGCGGTTACTTTTTCTGCCGCTAGATATCGTGGAGGTATCTGTCAGACCCGGGGGAACGTCCTTGCGGCAGGCCATCGTCTTGGCTAGGTTCACGTCAGGTCACTGCTCCTGGCTAGATTTCTCAGAACTAAAGGGTGAGGAGGGGAGGGTTGACAGAAAACGCCACTCCGCTGGGAACGCGGGTCCACTGGAGACCCATTCGTGACGAGACTTGCTATTCTCAGCAGGCCTCTAAGAAGTAGCACCTTGCAGCCCAGAAGCTGCTCTATGCAATTTTGGTCATGAAGAGAAATAATATTACAAACTCGGGACGTGACCGCAGGCGAGAGAAATATCAACCGGGTTGCCCACGTCCACGTTAGACAGCAAAATATCAGATAGGCCCCCTGGGAAGGGGGCTTCGGTCCACTGGCACAAAGTTTAAACACGAGGCGTACACCGGCCTAACAAAGAGTAAATCACCCTCATAACAACCAGATAAATTAAAAAATAAGATTTCCCAAAAAAATTTAAAATTATAGAAAAAATAAAAAAAGGTGACTAAATGCCTAATTTCCGGCACAGTATCCATACAAAATAGTGATAATTCAATATAAATTATTTAATTTTATTCATAAAAGTATGCAATTATTTCATCAATGTTTTATGACGTCACGTTAAACTATCATCCGTAAACGGACTTTACAGACAAACAATTTTCATTACAAACTTCATATTGTTAATTATTGGTTTTGTTTGATGCAGTATCGATAAGGAGAATTGAATTAGTAACATAACTAAAAACTTTGGACGTTAAAAGGCTATGCTGTTAGTAATATACATTTTTTTAATTATTTCAAGAAAAATAATTGTTTTTTCGTTGTTGTCAAAACCATCGTAACTTGAAACATTTTAAGGGATAAGTTAATATAATATTTTTGGGGAATAAAGTAAAAGTATGTTATGAATTATCCAGTACAACTGCCATTAAAATAAATTTAAAAATTCAGATCAGTACTATATTTTATTGTAAATGTGGTACTTCCCTTAGACGTAAAAACCATTACTTTTTTTGCACGCATGCAAAAACTATGCTATATATATGCATTTTTTAATTTAGACAACGTTAAATCTTTCAAAGGTTATTTTAAGTTAAACGAGATTAACTTAAATTTTAATTAATTATATGGATCGGATCAAACTTTCTTAATTTGTCTGAATACAATATAAAACTAAATGAATTTATTTCTCTGATTTATATAAACAAGTTAATTTTAAAATAGTTTCTAAATTTGTTATGAAACCATAACAAAATTAGAATGGTTCAGAGGACCTGAAAATCATTCCAGCCATGGTTTTTAAAGTTTTTATACTTAACAAGCAAAGCAAACTTTCATAGGAATAGGATTATAACATGAAAGTCTATGTGTTATCGATTTGGAAAAATTCTTTATCATGTAAAAAAACATTTTTTTGAAAAACAATTATGAAATATTAGTGAAAGCTTTGAACCACCCATTAGCAACAGTGTCCTTTGATTTATTTGACACAGGATTTTCGTGGTTTGGTGGCATTTGGGAGCAGTATTTAACAAAATATGCTTGCATTGAGGTATTTTTTAACAAATCCTGCTTTTGACTGGAAAATTGTAATTTGCAACTATTAACTGGTGAAATAATCCCTTAAAGACCATTTTGGGAGACATATTCAAGGCACGTGAGTAATATGCGCCTATCGAAAAAAAAATCGTAAAATGTAAATAAAAGTAACATGAAAAATGTATTTTTGCATAGGATTATACCTGTGGTCAGTTTTTGAGTCCAAAAATATATTATTTGATGTTTCAAACAAAAATTATGTATTTAAGCTCAGGAAATAATGCAAGTAGGCCTATAATGATTTATACTAAACTACTGTGCCGAAAATTTTGTGGCAAAATGGATTCGTCGAAAGACATATTTAACTGATTCGCCGCAGGATTTCAAGCGTGTTTTAAAGTTAAATACAACTCTCCGTGTCCTACAGTTAGGCTCTAATCCTTTAATCCCTCCACAGAGTGCTCCTACGAGCTGCATAATCCACTTCTCAAGTTCTCGCCTTCACTGGTTCAGTGGTCAGTTCTCTTGTCTCTAGTCACGGGAATCCCAAACTGATTTTATGCGCAGTTAAGCCCCAATAATTACACCAAAGTGAAACCTAACGGTGTCCTTTAACATTCTAGTTGTAGTTACTCAAAGTTTAACCTACATATTTCTCAAACCATCTCCATGTCAACTAAACGTCTAAACGACAAATCTGTCCTAAAATCATGGCTCACTAGCGTTTTTGTTATTCAATCTGAATATCGCCTCAGATTTCTTTCATCAATTTATATGTCTGGAATTTTCTAAACCTAAATTTCTTACATGTAAATCCCGAATGACTTAATATACTAGTAGTAATTTATAAAGTATAAGCTAAATTTTTACTGATATCTAGAAAATATTTAAGTGCTAGACCTCAAATAACCACTAAAAATAAGATCTTTTGTAATAAAAAATTTATACCAAAGGTTTTATTTATAGATACTAAATACTTTAGGTTATTTAGGTTCTAGTACTGTAATTACAGAAAGTTTTAAGTTTCAGTTAATTTATTCCGATATTATAACAACTTTTAATGGTTAAATATTCCAGAAGTGTTCTTAAATTAAAATAAGCCGAAAAAAATATTTTAAGTTGTAAAATTTACTATAAAAATAAAGCCTCATTTTGAAATTTAAAAAAAAAATATTTACGAACGAAAACTATTGTTTTATTATTTCGTTGGCCACTATCTACTTCTTAAACAAAAATCGTAAAATAATTTGTTTAAAAAGTAAATTATTTCAAAAGTTTTAAGTAAGGTTTTCAAATATTTTAAAACACTTTTGCGATTGCATAGAGTTTTTTGTGTCTCTGTTTACAAAAGTTTCTCTTTTGGAGTGAATTCAACAAAAAACATACATTTTAAGATAAAACTATTATAATATTGACGGTTGCTATTTATTTGAAGTGTATTTTGTTTTTAGAACAAAATGTAACCATGTTTTAAAAATTAAATTTTTTTTCCAAAATATGTACGTTTTTACTAGTACAAGAACATTAAACTACATATTTTAATGTTTTATTTATAAAAAAACATATAACTATATAAATATTACCAATAGAAAACATACTCTTAAAGGCTTTTATAAAATTTATGTGACAACATGTTATTTTATTTCAAAATAATTTTTCACTTAAAATATTATAACAAAAAAAGCAAATGTTTAGTTAATGTTTCGGCGAGATGGATGTATTTTGGGGGAAATGTAACGTGTGGCGTCGTTCTTAGGTCTTCAAAAATATTATTTTCAGAGATTTGAAACTAAATATAAAAAAAGGGTTTTTTTAAACTAAAATGAGTTTACTGTGAATAGATTCAATATAATTTTATAACCATACATTACTAAACGGATATTATTCTTGTGAGTATAACAAGACTAAATCATTAGTTATAACAATAATGTTTTTAATTTTAAACATTTTTAAAATAAAATTTAAAATTTAGGTAACTTTTTTATTAAGATGAAAATAATTCAAGAATAGCCAATCAAATCTACTAAACTGCATTATATAACGAAACATTTATGGCTAATAATACAGCTGTGGGTTTTATTCAATGATTATTTTGAATAGTTTATCCCTGTTTAATTTTTATCTAAAAATGCATGAATTTGAAAATAACCATGGATATAAATTAATACCAGGTTTATAATTTTTTTAAATACAAACAGAAGTTACAGCACTAACTGCTCTGAAATTTTGTAGAAAGGGATGTTAATCCAAAGTAAGTTTGTCAGATTTATACATGAATACTCTACTTGCTACTATTAATTTATTGTGAATACACCGTAGGCAAATATAAGCAAAATTAAAATTAGAATTACATTATATTTAGATAGTATTCAACACGTTTGCAAATAAATTTTTTAACTAAGAAAAAGGGGATTGTCTGTAAAATCGGTTAACGAACGATAATTTTACGTGATAACGTCATAAGAAAACATTAATGAAAAGTTGCACACTTTTTAATTTTCAAATATTATTTACAGTTTGGCAAATTTTATTTAAAAATTAGTTTAAATATAATCACGAACAATTAGTTATAGAAATTAACTGAAATAAAATCAATGTCAATAAATTGTTAATTTGAAATGACAAAATTGAACAAATAAACCAAATTATTTAAATTGCTGATTTTAAAAAGCCCGCCTTAACCTGTTTGATATTATAGAAGATTTTCTCGCTCGGTGGTTTGCCGGTTCAACTTGTCATTGCCTCTCTATCGCTTGTTCCGCGCTCTCGCTTACACGCTTGGCTCAGGCGGAACGTGGCAATGAGTCATGCTTTTTCGTGCATGCAGCATCATCGATTTATAAGTCGTTATCACGTCAAAAAATTGTTTAATTTTTTTAGTAATATCACTCGATAATTTCTTCGATTTTCTGACATCCTTACTAATCCTTACTAATCCTTACTAATACTATAAATGCGAAAGTAACTCTGTCTGTCTGTTTGTTTGTTACCTTTTCCCGGCTGAACGGCTGAACGGATCGTAATGAAATTTGGCAAGGAGATAGATTATATACTGGGGATGGACATAGGCTATCTTTTGTCTAAAAAAATAAATTTTAAACGGGTTAAAAAATATATCTTAATTTTATGTAACGTGTGTCACAGATATACAAACTGTTAAATGTCATTCCTCTATGTCTGCCGAGCAATAGCTTTCAAGCCATTACGTTACGTTTTGCTATTGTAAGGAACTAAGTAGAGAGTAAGAAAAAAATAAAGATCTTGACAGTTTGTAGTGTCGCCATATTTGTTTCAATTTTCAATACCCTTTTTGTATATTAAAATTTCAATTATTTTTTTTACAGTACCTACTTATAACTTATTTGCAAGGAGTTTGGTTTAGTGTTTATAATTAATCTGCTGAGCGTCAAGAGTCTTAGGGCTACTGAGACCGAAGACCAGAAATATTTATCAATATGTAATATATTGTTGAAAAATTTGATTTTACTATTTCAGGTAGGTCGATTTTTTTATTAATTAGAATAGTTAGGTGTAATTGCCATCTTCCTTTATTTCATATTAAACATTATGTTTGGTTGAGTGTGAGATAATTTTATTTATGTATGTTTTAATTTCATTTATTTTCTTATATATATATATATATATATATATATATATATTCTTACCTACCTACTTCTATTAAATTTAAATTTCAGGTGGATGTTAACATTGTCATTCCAGCTGAATAAATTTTTTTGACGAATTAGTTGTTATTTATACTTTTTGTTTCATTTTGGACTATGTTTTTTTTGACGTGACAACGTCTAATAAATCGATGAACGCCAGCTGCACGCACGAAAAAGTGTCCCACTACGGATGTGTCCTATTTGCTCATTGTACGCATGCGTGTCATCTCTCTTCATGCTCATTGTAGGGCCTACGCATGCGTGGCATCTCTCTTCCACTCGATTGGAACGACCATCGATTTGACTTTTCAATAATATTTTCGTCGTTTGAATTAAAATATATTATGTAATTTAACGATTGTCCACCGATTTTCAGCACAGTCGGTACAGTTATTTAAAAGTAATGTTGAATATCCAAATACGTTTTGAACCAACAATGGTGTTTTACAGTTACACATAATAATTCAAATTACAACCGGGTTCTTTTGCACAATGTTTTAAAAAAATATTGAAACACATAATAAATAAGTTTGGTGTATTTGGGATGATTATTTGTTATAAAATCGAGTTATAAAAACGAAATAATATTATTCCCCTACCGTGAACAAAATTTTTATAAATGTATATATAACATCTAAAACTATTAATAATCGAACATGGATTTCATGGGTGAACGATCAGCGGCGCTATCTTTTAATTGTAATGTTGTCGGTTCAAATCCCAGCAGGTGCGAAGTTTTTTTGTACTTTCAAAGTAAATACGGCGCACTTAACATTTCAAAAGTAATAAATATATTTGAATAATGAATGCAAATAAAAGTATATTTATTAATTAAATTGTACATTTCATTTCACTCCTTTGTATCCATACAAAATAGTGATAATTCAATAAAAATGATTCAATTTTATTCATAAAAGTATGCAGAGGTAGATCTTATCATACAAAAGATAGAAAAATTTAAAAAAAATTCTTCCTCAAAGAATAAAATATTTTTAATGCCTAAATGGTTTGGTTGCATAAACCTATTACGGCTCAGTCTCAGGCCGAATATGATATTTCCTTTTCTTCTGGATCAATCATTTCATCAATGTTTTTTTATGACGTTGTCACGTTAAACTATCGTCCGTAAACCGACTTTACAGACAACCAATTTTTTTTTTACTTAATTCAAAGATTTGTGGTGTGTACAGGGAGTGATATCTCTATTAATTTCTATACTCCTTTGGATAAGCGGAATATGGCCACCACAGTTTTACATATCAACAAATCCTCCAAATGTTTTAAACATTATGACAAATAAAAAATAGTTTCACAAACATCCTTAGTTTTTTTTGGTGTGTATAGTTTGAAGTTTAATATTATGTATGTACGTAAATTCTTAAACATAGAGTTATTTATTAATTTATTTAGAAAATTATTCATAGGTAGGTAATAAGTTTTCCTTTATATCTCTTTCGATTTGGAGTGCTTCCGAGCCATTCGGAGTCCTCAACTTCAACCCCACCCCCCCCCTCCCCCAGGTGGTTAAAGCCCCTTAATTTCGAAAGTTTAAAATTTTTAAATAATCTTTCTCTTTCGATTTTAAGCGTTTTCGAACCATTCAGGGTCCTAGAAACCCCCGCCCCCCTCTGGGAAAAAGCCCCAAAATTTCGATAATTTTAGGAATTTCAAATATCTATTCTTTCGAGATGGAGTGTTCCGAAACATTCGAGGTCCTGAAACTCCAGTCCCAACCCCCCCCCCTCCCCTCTTCCCTTTTCTCAAAAGTGAAAGCCACAAAATTTCGAAAAATTTGAGAAAATTGTATTAAAATTAAGTCATTACGAACTAAAGTGTCCGGGGCATGGTGGAGCTTTTACCCAAAGTCGACTTCGCACCCAATTTTGTGGGAGGGGGGGAGGGGAAAAGTGTGCAAAACTCCAAAATTACGAAAAATTTCAAAAATTTCTTAAATTTAAGTATACGTTTTTACTATTTGGAGTGTTTCCGAGCCATTCGGGGTCCTCAAACTACCCTCCCCCCACAAGGAGTCAAAGACCCAATAATAAAAAAATTTCCCAAACTTTCGAAAACCTATTCTCTTTCGGTTTGGAGTGTTTACGAGCCATTCGGGGTCTTCAACATCACCCCCCCCCCCCTTCTCAGGGGTCAAAGCCCCAAAATTTATAAAATTTCAAAAAAAATTCTCTTTCAATTTTTAGTGTTTCCCTGCCATTCAGGGTCCTCAAAATAACCCCTCCCCCTCTGGGGACAAAGCCCCAAAATCTCGAAAATTACAGGAATTTCAAATATCATTTCTTTCGAGATGGAGTGTTCCGAACCATTCGAGTTCCTGAACCACCCCCCCCCCCCCCCTCTCTTTTCTCAAAAGTGAAAGCTACAAAATTTCGAAAAATTGGAGGAAATTGTATTAAAATTTAATCATTACTAACTAAAGTGTCCGGGGGATGGCGGAACGTTTACCCAAAGACGTGTTCTCCAACTAATTAGTGGTAAGGGGATTGGGGGAATGCAAAACCCCAAAATTTCGAAAAAAAATTTAAATTAAAGAATACTTTTTTTACTATTTGGAGTGTTTCCGAGCCATTCGGGGTCCTCAAACTACCCTCCCTCCACAAGGAGTCAAAGACCCAATAGTTAAAAAAATTCCTAAAATTTCCAAAAACCTATTCTCTTTCGGTTTGGAGTGTTTACGAGCCATTCGGGGTCCTGGACATCACCCCCCCCCCCCCCCAGGGATCAAACCCCAAAATTTAAAAAATTTCAAATATCATTCTTTTGATTTTTATTGTTTCCAGCCATTCAGGGTCCTCAAAATTACCCCTCCCCCTTTGGGGACAAAGCCCCAAAATTTCGACAATTTCAGGAATTTCAAATATCATTTCTTTCGAGATGGAGTGTTCCAAACCATTCGAGGTCCTGAACATCCACTTTTCGCAAAAGTGAAAGCCCCAAAATTTCAAAATATAAGAGTATATATAATTGGATTTTAATATGTATGACGTCGATAAACTCTTACACCGTTTGACCGATCGCCATGAAAGTTGGCACATCGAAGTGTTTTTATCATCCATTTTTTTTTGTAACTCGCCGCTAGATGGCGCTGTAGCGCATCAACTTCTAAACCTTTCAACCGATCGCCATGGGTAAACAGAAAATCATAGGTCACAGATACACAAACAGTAATTATGTGTCATTTCTTAATGTCCAACACACTGGACATATCGCTATCCATTTTGCTGTAACTCGCGGACAATATATCACCCGGTGTTCAGCCAGGGCAAAGCCGGGTACTGCAGCTAGTAAAAAATAAACCTTTAACAATGGACCATTAGGTATGAATTAATTATAATATATTATTTCCCTAAGGTAGTGGCATTGAAAATTATTAATAACTTTTATAAGTTTTGAAAAATAAATGTACATATATTTTAACTACCTATCATGATAGCATGTAGAAAACGTAACTGTTAAGATATAACACAAACACAGTACGTCCATAAAAACATGTCCCACTTATAAAATTTAATATTATCAACTTTGCGGGTTGTAAAAATTTCGTTCAGTGTCACATTTAAAGAGTAGAAAAAATAGTTTTATAAGGCGCATGCGCGAGTACTAATATGTTTTTTTCTCGCTTGCAGCGCCACCTACGCATAATGGCGACTACTGAGCGTAAGAAGTTTTGTTTTCTGCATTTTGCTAAGAGTAAATCTGTAATTTCAGCCCTTTCCATTAGAATCTCTTTGTACGAGAATGGTTAAACGTCAACGTTCTTGACCGTTGGATTGGTCGGAATTGTCGAAACGATAGAGCTCTTTTGCTCTGGCCTCCACGTTCACCTGACATAACGACATGTGATTTTTTTCCTATGGGGCTTTATAAAAGATTGTGAGTACGTTACGCTCCGGATTAATGATTTGCCAGAGTTGAGACCGATAATTGAATAGGCTATTACTTCTATTAATACTGGTGTGTTAAACAAAATGCAGGAAGAATTGGACTATAGGTTGGATGTGTGCCGTATAAATAAAGGTGCGCATATTGTATATTTGTAAGAAAATCTAATCAATCTTACCTTCAATTCGATGTATGATTTGTAATAAATAGTCTAACTTAAACTGTTATAGTATACGATTGAATCTGGGAAATTCTTTTATGGACACGAATAAATTAATTTCATAAAAGTGAAAAATCTTTGACTCAAGCCATAATCCAAGCAAATGAATTATAATTTCATTTATTCATCATATGGCTGAAATTATAACATAATATTATATTTGTAATCGTTATATATGTTTTTGTGGTGGTGATTTGAAGTGTTGTTTGTTTAGTAGCCCGTCGCCTTGCGTGATACCACCCGCAGCGCAGCGCAGTACGGCTGGCTACAAACTCGACAGTTTGCAGGGGCTGTGCACATGAAGAGATGACGTACTGCATGCTCGGCTTGGAACCCGTCTGAGTTGCCACGCCGCTCGCAGCTGAGCTCAGCCTGGATTAAGCTTCCGGACACTGTGACAGCTGCTTCTGATACATCGCGGAGCTGCGCAACACATGTAACAACCTAGAATAAAATGCTCATTATTTTTTTCTCGCAGCCAGCAGAAACATGACAGTACACCCTCATTACTGTGGTACAAAAAATACCTCACAATCCAACAGTTGGACCTTTTTTAGAATAAAAAAAGTTTTCTGACAGTAAAAAATGTTCATTATGTTACAGGGCTTTGAAAACAACTAATTATTTTCAGTAAAGATTTTAGAGAAAAGATTAAGAAGCCTGAAAACATTTAATGAATCTCACGAAAACAAAACTTTGCAACAACGTTTTAAAATTGCAATCCAATAAGCCTAATTTTAAGGGCCAGTAGAAAAATAGAAGTTATTTACATTTTAAAAAGCTGTCTGCTGATCCCCTTTATGTAGAATCAAATAAACTGAAGTGTTTTGCTAACATTGCTAACATAAATACCTAATATTAAATGCAGGAAAGCTACAATATTATTAAATAGTGTAATACTTAAAAAGCTCTTAATAATTAGAGACTAACATTCGGTTTCTAAAATTTCAATGTTGCAATTTTATTTTTAGAATTTGTTTTCCATTAAATTTATAAGTACGTAATTGAGGATTTTTGACTTATTTCTTGTAAAAAAATAATATTATAGTCATAAGTTTTGATTTGTCATTATAAAACCGCTTTCCAAAGTCTTGCTAATTAATTATTTTGAAAACAATTGAAGAACATGTGAAGAAAAAATAGGATTGTTAAGTATACCTAGAACTAGATATATAAAAAATGCGTAAAATATATACTGTAACTTAAAAAATCAATAACTTAGATTTTTTAAACTTCTAAAATTTATGTGGCATAGGTTTTATTTGTACTCTTACCACAGTGTGGTTTTTATAATACAACACATTGTAACTAAACGACGTAGTTTGGCTTCTGGGTTGTAGCCGCGTCCAAGGCGAATATCTCACCAACATTTCTGTCGACATTGCAATGGCCATCATCGGGGTCGAGTAACCTACTGAGGATATTACACGTACTTCAGACTTTAAAACTCTCGCCTCAGAGGAGTTTTTCCCGATTAGCTGCAGATGTGGGCCAATCACAGTCTTCCTTTACTCTGTTTGGCCTGTTGGGTTTTACTATCGGAACTGGGCTTCTGTGATTGGCTGGGATTGCTGTCAAATCAGTGACCTCTTCTCTACTTATTGCCTGAGTAGTTTGGCCAACCAGAGAGAACATGCATTTTGTTAGAGGCAAAGCTAGGGTTTGAAGTTATCTCAAGAGTGAATCCCATATTCTGCTTAATTTGTAGCCATCTTCTCTATTCATGTTTGCTGGGTGTTTTAATATTTCTACTAATTCTTGAATATATATTTTCTTATATGTCAGATATGGCCTATGGTGTGGAATTGTCGAAATAAATGCTGTTTCTGGTTTCCAAGGAGTGTTCTGCTTTAGATGATCGAGGGTTTTCATGTTTACAGTCGCTGATACGTTCTTTAACACTTGTGATTTTTCTTCCACCAGTTTATCCTATATAAACCTTGTCACAAGAACATGGAATATTGTACAAAGAAGGTAGGGTTTCAGCAGGAGTATTGTTTTTCACAGATGTCTCACTAAGGGAACAATATACTTTAAAAGTCGAACTTTTACACAAAGATCTTTAAGATGATTTTTCATGAAAATAGAAAACTAAACATTTTATATTTATATTTTTATTCAATTGTTTTAAAAACTTTTTTCTTTAGTCAATTGGTTTCATGTTTTGATTAAAACAAGTCACATATAATAATATTTTTTAAAACATTAAATACATGCTTACAACTAACACGTGTGCAAACTGGCATTCAATATATACTTCTTGCAGACAATTCCGGACACTTCTGTGTATGAGGCATGTTGGGTTAGATGCGAGAGGAATAGCATTTATTGTTTATCTCTACACGAATTACAGTAATACTTCCAAATAGAACCCTCTGTAACGTTCTGCATTTAGGTTGCTGTATTTTTCTTAATTTATCTTGCATTTTTTTTCATTTTATTTCTTGATGGGAGGGGCCCGGACTCCACGCAAATACTCTATTGCTATGTTCCTGTTACCTCCGACACTAACTCTGCCTTGCTTCTAGGAACTAGAACAGTTATCACACCTCCACCAACATGGCGCGCGAACTAGCTTCCTGTTAACGCCACCTGGGGCCGCTGGAATATTCTGGAGACGACACATTTCGACGACTGAGCTGACATTCTCGTGCGCTCATTCCATTTTCAACTTCCGACCGAGTCACGCGTAGATTCGAGGTGAAGATTTGCCACCCAACTTCCAGTGACCGTGAGACAAGGGATCATAACCCATCCAGCTGTATCATGGCATCCATCTCTCCATAAACGCATAGCAAGTTTGTAAATAGCATAATTCAAATCTTAGCCGAAATCTGTGTGCTACTTACTAAGGATGACTATGTAACAACCGCTACCGAAACCACTTTGTTCCAACTAATACGTTTTACCCGAATGGTACCGCAGTAAGAATATTATGTACGTAAATAAATTACGAGAGTCTACACCAACTCTCTGCAGAGAGTGTTATAGAACTAGCAGAAGCTCGACTGCACATTAACTAACATATCAGGAGCTAATTGATATTTTTTTTCCTTGTAGATAATAATTAACGTGTACATAACTTTAAAGTTATAACTATTAAAGCGCTAACCAAATTCTAGATAATTGATTATTGCTTATGAAATAGTTTCTTAAATGCTATTAATACAATTAAATAACACATTAGGAAAAAACAGGCATGTTAAATACGCGTTTATATAAACCCAGATGTATAAAATGCATTTTTTTCATAAATTCAATGAAAAAAAGATTTATTACAAATTTTTCTGATATTTTTATTGCGTATGTTTTTTTCTTACACTCTTAAAAAAAGTGATCACCGAACTCTGTTATTTACACCATAGTACATATTCGCTACATCGCTCCAATAATTTAAAGCTGTAAATGTTGTTCGGGCTGCTCGAGGAACGTGGGGAAACTGGCGTAACGGGCGCGCACTTGCGCGGGTGCCGTCGACCCGAGCGAGAAGCGCTGCAATCATGTTGTAAACTCCGCGGACCAGTCGCTTGGAGCACGACCTCGCGACGCAAGAAGCGGAGAGTGGAGCGAGTAGTTCCGGCTGCGATAATCGAGAGATGAGCCCGTGGAAGGGCGTCTCCGCGGCGCATATTGAAAGTCGATGCCTTCGCGCCTCGCAGAGAGAGACAACCCCTCCTATCCACCCCCCACCAACCACCCTGGGGGAAGGGGAGGGGAGGCAGCCACTCGGAGATCTGCTCCCTGCTGCGATGCTGGTCCCGTGGAGCAGGGCAGAGTGGAGCCGTTAAAATAAATAGCGTCCCTGGAGCGCTCTAGCCGACCGCCCTTCCAACCGCCGCAGCACGGCTTCCTGTTGCGCAGTTGTCACTGGCCCGCAAGTCCTCGACTATCGCAGTTGTCACTGGCCCGCAAGTCCTCGACTATCGCAGTTGTCACTGGCCCGCAAGTCCTCGACTATCGCAGTTGTCACTGGCCCGCAAGTCCTCGACTATCGCAGTTGTCACTGGCCCGCAAGTCCTCGACTATCGCAGTTGCAACTGGCCCGCAAGTACTCGACTATCGCAGTTGTCACTGGCCCGCAAGTCCTCGACTATCGCAGTTGTCACTGGCCCGCAAGTCCTCGACTATCGCAGTTGTCACTGGCCCGCAAGTCCTCGACTATCGCAGTTGTCACTGGCCCGCAAGTCCTCGACTATCGCAGTTGTCACTGGCCCGCAAGTCCTCGACTATCGCAGTTGTCACTGGCCCGCAAGTCCTCGACTATCGCAGTTGTCACTGGCCCGCAAGTCCTCGACTATCGCAGTTGTCACTGGCCCGCAAGTCCTCGACTATCGCAGTTGTCACTGGCCCGCAAGTCCTCGACTATCACAGTTGTCACTGGCCCGCAAGTCCTCGACTATCGCAGTTGTCACTGGCCCGCAAGTCCTCGACTATCGCAGTTGTCACTGGCCCGCAAGTCCTCGACTATCGCAGTTGTCACTGGCCCGCAAGTCCTCGACTATCGCAGTTGTCACTGGCCCGCAAGTCCTCGACTATCGCAGTTGTCACTGGCCCGCAAGTCCTCGACTATCGCAGTTGTCACTGGCCCGCAAGTCCTCGACTATCGCAGTTGTCACTGGCCCGCAAGTCCTCGACTATCGCAGTTGTCACTGGCCCGCAAGTCCTCGACTATCGCAGTTGTCACTGGCCCGCAAGTCCTCGACTATCGCAGTTGTCACTGGCCCGCAAGTCCTCGACTATCGCAGTTGTCACTGGCCCGCAAGTCCTCGACTATCGCAGTTGTCACTGGCCCGCAAGTCTTCGACTATCGCAGTTGTCACTGGCCCGCAAGTCTTCGACTATCGCAGTTGTCACTGGCCCGCAAGTCCTCGACTATCGCAGTTGTCACTGGCCCGCAAGTCCTCGACTATCGCAGTTGTCACTGGCCCGCAAGTCCTCGACTATCGCAGTTGTCACTGGCCCGCAAGTCCTCGACTATCGCAGTTGTCACTGGCCCGCAAGTCCTCGACTATCGCAGTTGTCACTGGCCCGCAAGTCCTCGACTATCGCAGTTGTCACTGGCCCGCAAGTCCTCGACTATCGCAGTTGTCACTGGCCCGCAAGTCGTCGACTATCGCAGTTGTCACTGGCCCGCAAGTCCTCGACTATCGCAGTTGTCACTGGCCTGCAAGTCCTCGACTATCGCTGTTGTCACTGGCCCGCAAGTCCTCGACTATCGCAGTTGTCACTGGCCCGCAAGTCCTCGACTATCGCTGTTGTCACTGGCCCGCAAGTCCTCGACTATCGCAGTTGTCACTGGCCCGCAAGTCCTCGACTATCGCAGTTGTCACTGGCCCGCAAGTCCTCGACTATCGCAGTTGTCACTGGCCCGCAAGTCCTCGACTATCGCAGTTGTCACTGGCCCGCAAGTCCTCGACTATCGCAGTTGTCACTGGCCCGCAAGTCCTCGACTATCGCAGTTGTCACTGGCCCGCAAGTCCTCGACTATCGCAGTTGTCACTGTCCCGCAAGTCCTCGACTATCGCAGTTGTCACTGGCCCGCAAGTCTTCGACTATCGCAGTTGTCACTGGCCCGCAAGTCCTCGACTATCGCAGTTGTCACTGGCCCGCAAGTCCTCGACTATCGCAGTTGTCACTGGCCCGCAAGTCCTCGACTATCGCAGTTGTCACTGGCCCGCAAGTCCTCGACTATCGCAGTTGTCACTGGCCCGCAAGTCCTCGACTATCGCAGTTGTCACTGGCCCGCAAGTCCTCGACTATCGCAGTTGTCACTGGCCCGCAAGTCCTCGACTATCGCAGTTGTCACTGGCCCGCAAGTCCTCGACTATCGCAGTTGTCACTGGCCCGCAAGTCCTCGACTATCGCAGTTGTCACTGGCCCGCAAGTCGTCGACTATCGCAGTTGTCACTGGCCCGCAAGTCCTCGACTATCGCAGTTGTCACTGGCCTGCAAGTCCTCGACTATCGCTGTTGTCACTGGCCCGCAAGTCCTCGACTATCGCAGTTGTCACTGGCCCGCAAGTCCTCGACTATCGCTGTTGTCACTGGCCCGCAAGTCCTCGACTATCGCAGTTGTCACTGGCCCGCAAGTCCTCGACTATCGCAGTTGTCACTGGCCCGCAAGTCCTCGACTATCGCAGTTGTCACTGGCCCGCAAGTCCTCGACTATCGCAGTTGTCACTGGCCCGCAAGTCCTCGACTATCGCAGTTGTCACTGGCCCGCAAGTCCTCGACTATCGCAGTTGTCACTGGCCCGCAAGTCCTCGACTATCGCAGTTGTCACTGGCCCGCAAGTCCTCGACTATCGCAGTTGTCACTGGCCCGCAAGTCCTCGACTATCGCAGTTGTCACTGGCCCGCAAGTCGTCGACTATCGCAGTTGTCACTGGCCCGCAAGTCCTCGACTATCGCAGTTGTCACTGGCCCGCAAGTCCTCGACTATCGCTGTTGTCACTGGCCCGCAAGTCCTCGACTATCGCAGTTGTCACTGGCCCGCAAGTCCTCGACTATCGCTGTTGTCACTGGCCCGCAAGTCCTCGACTATCGCAGTTGTCACTGGCCCGCAAGTCCTCGACTATCGCAGTTGTCACTGGCCCGCAAGTCCTCGACTATCGCAGTTGTCACTGGCCCGCAAGTCCTCGACTATCGCAGTTGTCACTGGCCCGCAAGTCCTCGACTATCGCAGTTGTCACTGGCCCGCAAGTCCTCGACTATCGCAGTTGTCACTGGCCCGCAAGTCCTCGACTATCGCAGTTGTCACTGTCCCGCAAGTCCTCGACTATCGCAGTTGTCACTGGCCCGCAAGTCTTCGACTATCGCAGTTGTCACTGGCCCGCAAGTCCTCGACTATCGCAGTTGTCACTGGCCCGCAAGTCCTCGACTATCGCAGTTGTCACTGGCCCGCAAGTCCTCGACTATCGCAGTTGTCACTGGCCCGCAAGTCCTCGACTATCGCAGTTGTCACTGGCCCGCAAGTCCTCGACTATCGCAGTTGTCACTGGCCCGCAAGTCCTCGACTATCGCAGTTGTCACTGGCCCGCAAGTCCTCGACTATCGCAGTTGTCACTGGCCCGCAAGTCTTCGACTATCGCTGTTGTCGCAGTGAAAACGCGGCGGAATTCCTAGTTGGCAAAAAGCTGTTCGTCACACACAAACCCTCACATGTGATGGCTTATATCCTTTGCTTCTGCCCTCATCAAAAAACCGGGATTCCTGCTCGCCTTGAATTGAGTAATATTCAAGTTAGAATTTAGAGTGAGTAGCAAGTTCTAATCACTCTGATCAAAGAGGCTGCAACACAAATAAAAAAGAAAGGTCAGCGAGTATTTCATTTTTCTCCAGAGATTCGTAACATCTAACCTCGATTAACAAGCCAATTTCTCTGCTCTCATGTTGCAAATACATTTATAATACGAAAATCATTTATAAAATTTAACTTAAAATACATTCAAATAATGCCGACAGTATTAAAGGAAATTGTGTTTTACAACATCTATTGACGCCATTAAGTACCTCTTAGTGTCTAGGTCTAGGGTAAACTTTTTATGTACATACGATAATTTTAAGAACGCGTTTATGCAAACACCTACAGGTATTTCAAGGGTTGTTATTTTAAACTTTGGCACATCATATTTTTAACCAATGTAATCACACTCTATAGCTAAGAAACTGTATATGACTCTAGCTACAGGCGTTTATGATCCATATTTAAGTGAATATGTCATAAAATATCATTTTAATGTATCTTCTTCTATACTATAATAAATTTGTAGAACCGTCGTGTCTTTACATTTAAAATATTTTGAAAAAATTGAGTGCAGGTTACGTGAAGAGTGTAACAGAATATAATGACTATTTTCAAAAAACGTTGTCTATCTACTTGTTTGTTTGAACACGCTAGTCTCCAAAACTACTAGACAAATTTTCATGTGGTTTTTATAGGTAACTTCAGCATAGCTTGGGGCAAAATATAGGCTTGATTTCAACAAAATATGCTAACGGGATAAAAGTAAAGAAATTTTAGCTTCATTATTTGATTTCAAAAGGCTCTCACAGAAGTTTTAGGATGTTTACCTCAGTGACACGATCATTACGACGTAGTACACCAAAAAACAAATAGATAGCGCTGTTAGTGTTTTACTTCAGTGACAGAAGTGATTTCGTAAGTTTACGTCAAATAAAATTAAACGAATTTACGAATAAAAACCAACATTAAATTTACTTGGCTAGGATATACAGTATAACGGTTGTCGCTTTGTGTTTTTGACATTTAAAAATTAAATAAAATTACTATGCTTCTTTCGATAGGTTTTTTTATTATATTTTTCTTCTTGGCTAGGGAGAAATAATTGATGCTTTCCAGCCTTCTCCGAATACTAACGCGAATTCGTGCATTTAAAAAATGTTCTGTATAAAATTACCATTTTATTTTATTGACTTTAACAAAAATGAGCCGTTGCTCAGTATTGTTTGTAAACAGACATACATTTCATTGTTTCATGTAATCTAGATTTGATAGTTTTATTAGCAAATCGTAAACCAATGTTGCACCGTCGAAGATTATTTTATATATATATATATATATATATATATATATAAGTATATACATATACTAGCAGACGCGGCCACGCGTTGCTGTGGCTGAGTGATTTAGAAAGGATTTAAAAGACAAAATTTAACACAGATTAACATAACGTTTTCAATTCTATTTTATTATTAAATACTCTGATTACCTTTACTTATAATAAATCACAGTTCATTTTATTAAGAAATACTTTGACCATATCTGTAGATTAACAGCTGAAGATAGATATCAATAATTGTAAACACGTGAGAATAAAATAAAAAATAATACAAAAAAAGCGAGGTTACGTAGTACATTGATCAACGAAAATGTGCACAACATGGAGAAAAATAAAATTTGAATTGAAACGTAGCGCCATCTATAAGATATTTATGTCAGATAGTACAACAGTTGTCTGTAAAAAAACTAACTTAAGGCGCCATCTGTTTGAGACTTATGAAACTTACGATTAATAACACCAATCAACATTGATAATCAGTTTATTATTAATTATAAATTATTAAGACCATTAATCGAAATAAAAACTATCGTATCTCTTAAGTTGGAAAAAATTACACATAAATGCCAATTTTCATCGAAATCGGTTGACTTAGGGAAGAGTTCACTGGAAACAAACATCAGGACACTAGATTTATATATATTAAGAATATATATCTATATATATAAGCGAAATACCACTCACCGATACACTTATAAGGAATTCTTCGGATCTATGAAACCTACAAAGACTAAGAACGTATTTTACAAAAATCAGCTTCCAAGGGAAGTTTCGGGGCGTTAAAAATTAAGAAATTGCGGTTTTCAACTATAGGTTTTACAAAATTTTAATTTCTTGCTAACTTTAACTTCGCATTAACGGTTTTTGCATTGTTCTGTTTGTAAATGTTTATTTGACTAAGCCAAGTCTCTTCACGATGTGGTAAGCCCGAGATTCACAGGGTTCTTCAACTAGTATACAGAATATGGGTAAATAAAATACCTTTTTTAAACAGCACTCTCTGGTACATTGTGAGAAAGAGTCCAGCGCAAGGATAAGCTTGGTAAAATGGCCCTCAGAATCCATATATTTAATAATGTAGATTGTGATATTCGCCCACCATGTGAAAAGTGAAAACAGTACTTAATATTTTCGGTGCCTGACCTAAAATTCACCTTGAAAAATATAATAAAGTACATGTAGGGTCTATATTTTTCTAACTCATTAAATTCTATAACTATAGAGCTAGGACGATAAACCAACTGGTATTACTGGGATGGATACGATACGTTTACGTCTGTGTTAGGAAATAAGAGAGAATGTATTTTTTAAATAATTGATATAAGATTAATAATACATCTATAACATCCAGAAATGTTACCGAATGTATTTGATAATATGTCTTTTTACTTCAAAAGCTTTCATGAAAATCAAGTAGGCGCTTATTTAAGAACAATTAAAATACCATTATTACTTATAGGTACTGAGAAAAATGAATCATTGATTAAAACTGAGAATTTTTAAATTATGATGCTAATTGTTAGTTTATAGATTTACATATAAAGGATTATACCAGTATGAGAAATTTTATTTTTACTTTATAAAAAATCATTCATATTTTGGTCAAAAATCAGAGCTAGAATTAACGAAAAGCCATTTTGAAACAACTAGGCGAATAAGACCTGACCTATTCACATTGCTAAGGTTAATGAATACCAATTGAAAGTATTATTCACAGGTTCCTATCAGCCCTTGTAGCGATTTCGTATCAGGCTCAAGTAAATGATTATGAACACAAGGTACTGTTACGAATGTGGGAGACAAAACCACGAACATACTATATTGTTACGAACATGGAAGACAAAGGCGTGACGCGCGCCAGGCGCCTGGTGGGCCCGGACGGCCACTGACGTCACACGTGCATACCTTCAGGGATTATAGCGGCCAGATCTCGCCACCCCCTGCCCCGTACCCTCCTTCCTCAGCCCTGTTATTCATCCCTTAGCTGCCTGGGAACTACTCAGGCTTACTGATGCCACTGCGCGGAGTGGCGTTAATTACGCACTGCTCTTCTGGATGGTTCGAGCGTCGGGTCAGCCTAGGATGATGCTACACGTCACAAACACTCCAGTCAGTTCCGAAAAGACGGCCAAACGGGTATAAAAGTGGTGACGCCAGCCCTCCAACAGGCTAGTTGAGTGAAGTGCGAGTGCGACTGAGTGGCGTGACGCGGAGCGACGGGACCGTGAGAGTGCGACTGAGTGGCGCGAGACTGTGTGTGTGTGGACAGGTGCGTGTATAGGTGGCGAACAACTGCTGAGCCTAGAGCCAGTAAAGAGTGTGAACTGTGAACTGTACAGATACTTAGTGATTTGTGAACAGACATTAAGAGTGGTGATTTAATTAGTAATTAAACTTAATGAAATTAACTTTGCTATCCTTATGAACTCAATTTTCCCATTGGTAAAAATAATTTTATAATTACGTTAAACATACATCAAATGTTTTTAAGCTGAATATGCGATAACGTCATATACAAAGTAAAAACTATCATGTTTAAGTTTAACAAGTTCCTAACAGTAATTATATGGAAGGACTTAAACGCTAGTGTTGTGACCTTTGTCGCAAGTGTAAAATAATATTTAGCAGAATGGACATATTTATCTTAATTAATACGTCCGGAAGAAATCCCGTAAGAGAATTTTTTAAATTGATTGTATAAATGTCACAATAAATTATAACAGTTAAAATGATGATTGAGACAACCTGACAAAAATTATACTATCCATCCCTTAAAATAGAAATATAAATTTTTAAATTTATGGAACGCCATTGTTTTAATAATAACACAATTATTTTTTCGGAATATTTGAGATTGCTGATGTGAAATAAACTGAAGAAAAAGCAGTTATATTCACCACCCTCCATTTCCAGTTACTGACAATTAAACCTCCTTCGGAGGCGGTGTTGTGAAATTAAATAGACATAAATTGTCAAATGACCCATGAAATGGTAACCAAAGAGTGATTAAATATGTCGCTAACACATTTTGGAAAGTAACCTCTATACATTAAATATTTTTTTTTATATCCGCACCCATCAACAGGTCTGTACAAGTGATAAAGTTGAGAGTTCACATCGATCCAACTAAAACTTTTCAGAGGGTGTGCGCAACAATAAAATTGGACGAAGTAATAAGAGAAAACTTCACGAATAAATTAGCACCATTCTCAATTCCATTGTTTAGTTACTAGAAAACGTGAAAGGGGACTAAATTCAGCTTCTACTCAGCTTTTATTCCACTCTTCAGCAACATCTCAAATAACACCAATACATTTATAGTAGGGGATGGTGAATACATTTGGCACAAAGCGTAAAAGTATTGTCCAAGTTAATGTAATCTATAAAACTTACTTTGGTAGCAAAGTCTTGGTTTTTTTTCGATGGCTACCTTCAAAAGGCAGTGAACAAGAATAACTAAAGTACTGAAAGAATCAAAACTCCTGAATCTCGCTCCTGCAGCTATCTTCAAATTGAAGAGTTTACCAACCAAAAACTACATATGAAAAAAAAATATTGCTTTATTGAAATGATTCGCGCTTTATTTGAACAACAGATAGTTGCAGTAAATATAGCTGAAGGATATGGTGATCGGGTTATCATAGAATAAGCACTATCCGAAAATGCATTTCCATTTCTGATAACTCAAAAACATTTAAAATGTTGGGTATTTGACCATGTTACCGTTATTGTACATGGAACTCGTGGATCTACTCGATGGATATGCTCAAGGATTGAGAAGGGTGCCTCCATTTTTTTCAAGCTCATATTACACCCATGAAGTCACACCATAAAAACAATGGTTTTTTCTTTTTCACATGCATGGACATTAAAAATCTCAGCGCAAAACTGCTTCTGTCCTTTCCTGACAGGGAATATCTATGTTGACCAGTGTCCTACGAAACACCCTTAACTCATGCAACTGGCTGCAATTTACCTGTAGCCAGAGTCCAGTAATAAAGACATAGCCAGTGCTTTTCATAAAGTGGACAACCAACACAAAATTCTAAACTTTAATGTGCACCCCGAACGGATTTTGAAGTAACCCACCATTCTTTTAAAACCCATCATCCAGTTTCGAAGTGATAGGGGCCAGTGAAAAACCCGCAAATCGGGTGTAAAAGATAGAAAATCAGGGAACCATCACGGTTACTACCGCCATGGATCCTGCTGCAAAAAACATATTGTGCTTGATGTGTTGTAAATACTTTAGAAGCATGCAGTGAAATATGAGGGTAGCCTGAAGCTGAATTACAATTATCATCAGAAGTTTACATCGGTTTGCCCTGCGTAAGGAGCACTAGATTTGATTATTTTTAGTCGCCACCATCTTACATTTTAGTGAATTTATCTTTGAAATTCCCCAAAAATAACGAAACTGCTTTAAAATGACTAAACATTTTCCAATTTCATGTAAAATTTTACTTTTAAATACCCCAAAAAGGCCGGTGGTTGAAATTTCGTCAACAAAGCTAATTATTACTCGCCAATAAAAAATTATAGGATCTGGGTCATAGGCTTTAAATTTGACCCTGAACAAGATGAAAATTCAGTACATCGGGTGAAATTTTAAGCCACATTTTTTTACCTAACACTTAGAAATAAAAAAATATATTTTCAAAATTTACAAAATTTTTAATGAACGATGTTTTGTACGTATGTACTGCAGAGACCTCAGTTTAAGCCCATGGGCAAATTTAATAATAAACTAACTGTAATAAAATTAATTTACAATAAATATTTTATTTTAAAGTCGCATTTATTTCAGACTTCCGAAATACTGTTTTTTTTCAATTTGTATAATAATTTACATCGTTTTTCTAAAATACTTACCAACAACTGACCACTACTATTACCAATAAATAAAAATAACTGTGAAAATTATGACGTCATGGCAGCCATATATGTCGCAATCTTGGCTTCACTTTTTTGTTGTTTTTTAGATTGTTTTAGTGCTTTCAGTTTTCATAGTGCTTCTCCTATAGCCCCCTTGATTGCACTAGGTCAGTCACCAGATCACCAACAACCATATCCGTCTCGTTAACAGTTTCGCTGCAATGAGTTTTTCCTGTGGTCTACACCTCCTGATAATTGAGATGACATGCAAAGAAATATACTTAAAGGTGTAGTCTGTTTGCCTACTATGGAATCTCCTGTGGACATCTAAGCTCCTAATTTTAAGTTCAAAACCAAAACTGAAATGTTTACATGCTCTAGTTGTAAAGCAGATGTGCAGTAACTAATCGCATTACAGCTATTCATAAAACTAAACCTAAGACAATGCTCGGTCCATTACAGGAATGTGTTCCACTTGGTCAAATCTGTATTTCACGGTATTATAAAATCGACTATTATTTTAAAGAAAACTTATGTAGGTCTTAGTAACAGTAAGCAGATTATAATGATCAGCTTAAGTAAGGTGAAGCGACACACCGAGCTTAAAAATATAACATTTTTTGCAAAGATTAAAAAGAAAATTCGGAAAAAATTAATTAAAGAATCGTGCTTTCAAGAAGTAGACTATAGTCTGTAAAACCTCTGTTTTCTTCCTTCAGTTTATTCATATCAGCTACATATGTCCCGAAAAACCTGAGAAAATTTTGGTTAAGCATTATAACAATAGTACTACAGAAATGTTTTAATTATTATTTTTATTTTGAGTCATGGAGAGTATAATAATTATAGTCGCAGTGCTTTCGGAGTGCAATAAGTTAGCTACAATGCCCCTTAAGTTAGACTACAAGTCACCTATGTTTTTTTTTTGTCGTCGAAGTAATCCCTCGACTGCAACCTACGGCCAATCAGAGGCCAGTTCCCCCACTTCCTAGGCCTCCGGGCTCCTAGCGTGCGTTTCAAGTACACGCAGCCCAAGGGACAAGGATTGGTCCTTCGGCCGACACCGTGGACTTTTCCTTCCGGTGCTGCTCGTCCGTGAATCATTTCACGAATCAGTCTAGGGGCGACTGGCCGACTTGCTTAAGGGATGTGATCCAATGGAGTCCGGGAGTGATCCCTATCTTATTTATTTCTTGGTTGATATAAGTGTTACTTTTTTTACTGGGTAATCAATTTGCATAATTTTCGTGTGGCTCCCGCGAGCGTTAGTACATCTCCAGAGGGAGCGATTTTCATCATTACACCCCCAGAATGGTAACAAGGAAATTCTACTCCTGTTCGCCTATAGTTTGACTTTTTTTTTTTAATTTTGTTGTCCTGACTACACGATCCCTGTTTCTTGTCCCCTTTATTTATTTTATTGACCCCTGGGCCTCCTTTTCGTTTGGTTACAGTTGGGTCCAATAAATGGTCCAAGAACTCCAATCTTTCTCCAGCTCAACCAGACCATCGCTTAATTCAGCCACTAGTTTACATCCTCTTTTTTTCTGGAATTGATATGATTTCCATGCGTCTCTCCAGCCGGCTAACATTTGAGCCTCCACCTCTACTCCTCGTTTATAGTCAGCGCCAGTGAACAGCCAATGATGTCTGGTAATGTTAAATCAGAAATTGTTACCTAAATATATATTGTCCCGCGCTGGTTTGAGCTAAAAAATGTTTTAAGGCAATATTTTAACCATGAACAATACAAGTAAAATTTTAACGTTATTTTTTTTAGTTAAAGCTTGATTAAGAGATGTTTTAGTTGGTCAAAGTAAAATGTTAAATTTGTGTTCCAAGTACAATAAATAATATATTTTTAATCGATAATTTTGACGGCCAGGGCCCAAATAATTTTGCTCTGTGTAATTTTGTAATTCTTTAAACTAACGAGGTCCAATTTATTATACAATAATTTGTTGGTTCTCTAATAATTTTATGATATAAAAGCTGTCTGCGATCTTATGTAACTAACACTGTTAAGCAAAAAATGAACATGTACCTAACCACTATCAAAAGAAAATTATTTAAAGTATAAGGCCAAATAAATGGGGTAAGCTTTGAAATAAACAATGTTTTTTATTTATTTTACTGAATCACCATTTGATATACTTTTATTCTTCTTATTTTCGAGAGTAATTAAATTTGTTTAATGTTCACCCTTGTGTTCGCCTCGTGTTTACTTGTACTCCACCTTTTCACCCGAGCAGCTTCCTGGGATTTTAATGAATTATTTTAATGATGCACTCAAATTAACACGCGGTGCTTAACAATCCACTCACGTGTTCTAAACTAAGCTGTTATTAGCACCGTTAGTTCGCTAGCAGCGGCGAGCTTCACTAAGCGGGTGGGTGTCGTCAAGGAGAAATATAGGATGTTGCCAGCTCTTACTATATGACTGTGTGGCGGACAAAGAGAAATGAAACATACTCACTGTTTGTGTGTCTATGACCTACCTTATATGATTTTCCATTTAAAAAAAGAATTTTTTTCCATTTATTAATTTGTTAGGGGTGAAATTTGTAATTCTATTTAGTCTATGTCACTATCCAGCCCAAAAACGATTAAATGACAAAAATCATGTCGATCCGTTGCTCCGTTGCTGCGTAAAAGAAGTTCAAACAGACAAACACACTTTTTGAATTTATAATAGAAGTAGGTTTTTTTTAATTTTCATAACCCGGTTTAAAAGTAAACATATGTAATACTATAGGTTGAACGAGATTAACGCTTGTTGGATTATAAATTTAATGATTGAAATAAAAGCCACACATATTGGAAAATCTCATTAAATCAAATTAAAATGTATACAAATTGTATGTATATTTGTTTATCAGTGTTTGAAAAAGGGTTGAGGTCTGGACGTCTCGTCGGTCACTGCACGACAGGGAACCCAACCTCTCCCAGATAATTGCTTACGAACGATGCCGTGCACAGCCAATGAAACCCGCACTTGAGACCACGTGCTCGTGTGGTCACTGTGTGACGTATCGACGAGCAATTATAAGGTTCACACCTCATGGATACATCATACTCCCCCAGGCATCTGATCCCGCGAGGGCATAGTCCCGGTTAGAAGATAAGATGGATCTTTTACATGCCTGACACTGTTGCCAGTGCCCAACATGGGTTCCGAGAACCGGGAAATAGATACACACCATTTCTAATCGCGGCATGTTGCTGGCGAGCGCACGGCTAGGTCGAGAGGTTGAGGAGACCCGTCTCAACTTCGGCCCCACCGACCCGCCCCCAGCTCCGCCGCGAACCCCCAGACCACCTACAGAGCCAGCCCCCTCTGTGGGATCTGGGTAGCACCGTCACGGAACCATGCCTCTCACATCCCTGGGACCCCTCGGTCGCCCAGTTGCTCGAATCGACAAGCAGTCAGGGAAATGCACACAAGCTCGGTCTAGTCGTCGACGGACAAGCCGCCCCAGAACATTCGCGAGTCGCCTCCATGTTCCAGTGTCTCCTCGGCACAGGCCCTGCCTTTCGTACACTCTCACTTGCCTGTCGTCTCGCCCTCGTCTCGCCCGAGAATAACACAGTCCTCCATTGGTCGAGAGTCCTGCTACCGTGCTCACGGGCCAACTGCGATGCTGCGCCGTCAGTTTCGGGCCCGCGGCAGGTCTTCAGGCCACAATGTTCTTTTATCGCATCCATCTAGCCGTAGAGCTGCTTACTGCGGTGCAGAGCCTCTGTTGCAGCTCTGCAGCACTGCAGAATCGACTGTGCAAAGACGTCGGGACAATAAATGATCGTCTCTTTCGGAAGTGCAGCGTCGTCGTCCTCTTCCACGCCTCCGGGTGAAGCCGCGGTCTCTTCAAAGTTTTGGAAATTCCGTTTGCGTTAGATGTATTGGCTCGGGAAAACTTACGCTTGAAACTTATTTTTGAAGATGTGCGGTTTTTGTGACGTCGAGTGCATATTGAAAATTAATATATATATTTTTTTACACTGAAACGATGAATTCTGTTTTGTTATTTAAGTTTTTTTTCAGTTTTTATTTCAATTTAAATAAAATAAATCGTATGAGTGCTGTCTTTAATTTGGGTCACTGTATTCACTTTTCCATTAATATTTTTACCATTATGACACTGTTTCTTATATTTTATTAATACTGGTTTAGTAATTCATTTTCAGCCAGCAGAATCTCTGTATACTATTTGGTAAGATAAATTTCTGAAAACTTAATTCTCTTACTAAAACACTTGCTACAAAGCTAAAAAAAATATTCATTACAAATTTTTCATTATCTGCGGTATTCCCTAAGAAACTTTAAGATTTCTCTTAACGAATAACAAAAAAAAAAATTGTATGTATAATTTATGGAAATTATCTCAATATTTGTAATTGGATTTCCCACAAAAATGCTTACTGTTATAGAAGTTACTCCAGTATCAAATTTGTTGAATCATAAATAACATTCATTTTACTTCGAGCTTGAATACATTATGGGATTAATTTATTTTTTTAGTAACGTACTTTGCAACAACGTCCTTGCCTCTAGCAACTAATTAAATCATTACTGGTTCGACTTTAAAACTTAGATAAATTTTTCCTCGAAGTTTTCATATAATGATGAATATTAACAAATTTTTAAAAATTTAAATTTGTTAATCAATGTAAGTTGAAATTAATTAAATGTTTTCATTACTGAGAATTAGGAATGCTTTTTCAAATATTATAAAATATTAACGAAACGTGATACAATCGGTTTAAGTGTGATTTGAATTAAATGCTTTTTTGGCAGAAGGCCTTTTCCCAACATAGAACATGACTTGTGTGAGCCCTTGACAAATAACCGCTTGGTCGCGCTAGGCGAGTCACTGTGAAGGCACTCTATGTCCCCATACTTGTGACCACGGTGTCTAGCCCGCTAGGGCCTAACTGCGCCGCGACACGTACCAGCACTTCGTGGTGAGCCGGTGGGGGCGCCGCATGCGTTATAGTCTCACCGTCGGAGCATTTAAGGAGGTTACAGCACGTCATTCTGCATTCTGCTCACGGCAAACGCGTCTTATCTTTTTAGTGGCCTAGCAAACCACGGAAAAAAGTTTCTGACCTTTGTCGAAGTCAACCTTTGTGGCTTCGTGTAACTATTACGGCAGTATAAGTCAATTAGTGTAATAACCAGTTATTCATTTCTGGCTGCTGCTCTGTGGGGCATGCTCCTGAATATCGGACGATAACAGCGTACTGGTAATCTTAGGAATAAAATATGCATGCCTTGTTTTGAAAATAACTATCTTAATGTTTTAAAACCAAGAAATAGATCAAAAATTTTACCAATTGCAAGCTAGCAGATTAAGACGCCCTTCAAGCAAATTTCACAATAGATTAAAGCTGGTTATATATAGCCCGCTACGAGCAGCGCAGTATGAATAATTACGGCCCCCTCATTGGTTGGCTTATCGGCCAATATAACAGACAGAAAAGTGTACCGTTTCAGCCGCAGATAGTGCTTTGTCCTGCTTTTCAAACATTTTATCGGTTTCTACGTCTGTGTTGAAATAATGCATATTTTTCTAATTATATTACATTCATATTTATATACTATGTTCTGCGTCAAATTACTACTGTGATGCTCAAAACTATGAGATGAACATGTGTGGTTTGACCGCACGTCCTCTGGTTTTGTAAGTTCTGTTCACGGATGGTAGACGAGTGTGGTCTTCGGGCGCCGGGGACAAGAATCTCTCTGTGACCATCAAGAGTGAATGGTGGACAGCGACAACAAGAGTGCTTACGGGGCACCGATGTCGAGAGCTTTGCACGATCGTCGCAGAAGAACTGCAACTGGTGATTTTCTTTATAGCGAAGAATCACGTGAAAATCTTGTGGTTAAAATGTTCATTGTACCAAATAAAGATATTAAAATGTGTTTGCAAGCGTAAGGATACAAATATCATTTCCTAGATTCGCTCGGAAGAATCCAATTAAATAACTATTTGCGCAAATATTTTGAATAGGCTTAATTCTAAAAAAACAACTTTCTTGTTGCTATAATTGTCACTGAAATTTAAAACAGTGTTCAAACCACATTTCATTTTTAAATATAAACCTTACAGGTACCAACACCGACAGTTGCAATTTGATTGTAAGGACCTTTTAGTCTGTTGCTGTTCTGTAAACTTTATTCCTATGAGTGGCCAATGTGTGTGTATATATATATAAATATAAATATATATATACATATATATATACCTATATATATTTAATAACGGTGGAAAATGCGTGTACTCATAAATAATATTTTTGATTACAGTTCAAATTGACTGGTTTTTCTTTAATTCATAAACATTTGGGACATTGCAAAAAAATGTATTATTTAATTATTTTGTAGATTACATTAAATTTCGGTTGTCATAAATTATAACCAATTTGCCGGAGATGAACTTCAGTAGACATCAGCTGGTCATCCTTACCTACCCTCTCCTGCGTGATCGAGCGAGACTGCTGGGGATCACTCTCGCGCTAATCGGAGCAATAACAGCGGTGATTGATGGCACGTAAAGGCACACTTGAGGCACAGGTCAGCCGGCCCCTGCTCGGAGTACGGCTCATAGTCGCAGTGAGCGCTTCTCGCCTGCCGTGATGTCTCCTGTCTCCTGTCTTCTCCGGCACCGGCGCGTGCAAACACCCGAGAAGTGTGGGGTGAGGGTGAAGGGTGATGGGGTGAGGGGCGACTGGTAAAGGGGTGAGACTTCACGACCCACAGACTACTCCCCAGCGCCACGCCCGCCCCTGGTGATGCTCTCTGATCTCTGGCGCAGATTAATCACGCACATCCGCCGTCGTAAAGCCCAGCCTGTTCGTTACGGGCCATTAGCACAGGCGCGGGCCGGGCGGGGCAGGAAACCTCGCCATGTACTGTTCGCTGCGTCACGCTCGCCGCACTAGTCGATATGTGTGGTCGTGTAAATCACTTATCGCTGACAACTGTGGTCATAAAGTGTACCCGTCGCGCAATAACTGAATACAAAGAATTGGTACAGAAAATCATTTATCAATCCTTTATTAATTTCTTTTGACGTTTCAGACAGTATATGTCATTCGTTTATTTTTATATGGTTTCATTAAAAATCGTGGTTTTAAAAATTTAGTTAAAATTTTTATTTATAGTTAAAACTTTTCATCATTTTTATAGAGATACTTCCTTCAATATCGAATATATGCTGGAAATTGTTTTTAATGGCTATTATCGCCCAAATTATTATGCTTGGTTTTATGATGACTCTATTAAAACAAATCACCTACGAGTTCGCATAAATCACTTTTAACCTAGTGTTTTGAATTAATTAATTCTGTATCTTTATGTTGTATTTAAGCGACATTATTTTGTTAGGAAGTATAAGATTTATTTTTATTTTTAATCGATGATTAAAACGTAGAATACTAAGAACATCCAAAGTTCAACTTGCTATTAGTAATTTCCAAATATGTACATCATATATACTACAAAATTTAAGATCACTCAATTTTAAATTTAATAATAAATTATAAACTATTGTCTTCAATTATTGGGGCGATTAAATATATATATTTGGAGGGTGTGTATTTTAACCTATCAGGCACTTATAAGTTTAAAAAATAAAATAATTTTTGAATAGGATACGAGAAAAAAAGCATTTGTTAAGTCCTTAAGCAAATTAATTCCAATATGATGATATTTGGCACACCTGACCTTCAAACAAGAGGAATGTCACTTCTTAGAGTTTAAAACACCACACGCATCGCAATGGAATTTTGGTAATTATTTATGAAATTTTGCCCATTTGACATTAAAAAAAAGATGAAAATCACTTTCATCACCTGATAAAGAAACTACTTTCTTCCCTCATTTAACAGTATTTAGAATCAAATAATTAAAATATTATACTTTTGTTTTATAATTACTCTAAAAAAGAAGCTTCTTCAAACTGCGTAATTGTATTACATTATAAGGTATCAAAGCTTATATATATGTGTGTACATTTACTTATATTTTTTAATCTTTTAAGTTTTGCTAAAACAAATTTTCTCTTACAATAGTTGTGTATTAAAATTGAAATAATTT